>NC_080050.1:19972786-20020286 GCF_026212465.1 Amaranthus tricolor | reverse complement strand
TCTACTTTGAATTGGTCTCCTATAATTTAGGATCTTCCTTAACCCATGATGTTTTAACCGTGCATGTGTACAGCAGTTACATTCCACTCCTATCTTTAACTAACTTTCTATTTTCTTTGGGAGCAAGTATGTTATGGAAGTCATGGGATGAATGCACCTCATGGAGAACGTGGGCTGAGTGCATTGTCTGCTGTTCCCCTTATAAAAGAGGGAAATTACGGTTCAAAAAAACATATGGAAAGTGTCCATCAAAAGGGAGAATTAATTGAGAAAAATATTAAAAGTTTTTTTTAATGCCAATTAATTCATAATATTTTTCTTGAGCAACAATTTCATTTTGATCTTTATGAGAATTGGCCTTGTAAAGGGTAATTGAGTGTTTTGTTGTAATTAGACTTATGGGAAGTCTAAGGGAATAGAGAATAGAATCGAGAGAAGAGAAAGAGAAGGAGAGAAAGAGAAGAGAAGAGAATTAGGCCTAAGTAGAGAAGCTTTGAGTAAAGCGTTTAGAGAATTGAGAAGCTTCAAGTGAAGCAAAACATTGTTATGTGTAATTGTAATTGATTGCCTTAACATAGTGAGAATTTTGAAATCCCGGGGGGTCGTGGTTTTTCCTTCTTATTAGGCCAAGAAGGTTTCCACGTAAAATCTTTGTCTCCTTTATTATTTTTCTTTTCGTTTTTAAGTTTAAGTTTTGTCCTTTACTTAATATAATTCCGCAAAAATTAGAGGCAAAAATCTTAAACCTACTACACAACAATTCACCCCCCCCCTCTTGTTGCATTCGATCATCCATTAGTATTTCTACAATTGGTATCAGAGCCCTGTTCCTCATTTAATCAGGAAACCCTGAGAGCAGTATCCTGTTCCCTGGAAAGATGTTGAAGATGAACGAGCGCATGGAAGAGGGGTACTCCACACAAAGGCCACCCATGTTCGATGGGAAATTCTATACTTACTGGAAAAATAGAATGGAAATCTTCATAAAGGCTGAAAACTATCAAGTTTGGAGAGTCATTGAAATTGGAGACTTTGAGGTGACGACCATCAACTCCAACAATGAAGCTGTTCCAAAACCAATCACTGAATATGAAAAAGAAGATTTTCAAAAGATGGAGATGAACGCTCTTGCTATCAAGTTACTTCACTGTGGGCTTGGTCCAAATGAGCACAATCGAATTATGGGTTGCAAAACCGCTAAGCAGATTTGGGACCTGCTCGAAGTTACCCATGAAGGTACTAGTGAAGTAAAGAGATCCAAGATTGACTTGCTAATGTCCAAATATGAAAGATTCGTAATGGAACCTAGGGAAAACATTCAAGAAATGTTCACTAGGTTCACAAATATTACGAATGAGTTAGTCTCTCTTGGTAGAATCATTCCCGTCGATGAACAAGTTAGAAAAGTACTTAGGAGTCTTCCTCAAGACGAACGCTGGAGAGCAAAGGTAACAGCCATCCAGGAGTTCAAAGATTTCACCAAGTTTAATTTGGAAGAACTGGCTGGTTCTCTCATGACCCATGAATTGCATTTGGGAACAGCTGACAGTTCCCGAAACAAAGGACTGGCTCTAGCAGCAGATGATAGCGATGAATCAGAAACTGGTGAAGAGGAAGCAGCACTGTTGGCTCGAAAATTCAAAAAATTCTTCAGGAACAGAAGATATGGAAATCAAAGAAATAACAAAGAGAAGGGAACACCGAACTTGAAGACAAACTTTGAATGCCATAAGTGTGGGAGCACTGAACACTTCATCAAGGATTGCCCTCAATGGAAAAATGAGAAGGGCAAGGGAAAAGCAAGAGAAGTTGGAAGACAATATAAGAAGGGAAACTTCAAAACAGATTTTAGAAAAGCAATGATAGCAGCTTGGGGAGATACGGAGAGCGAGGCTGAGACAGAAGCTCCAGTGGAAGAGGAAACAGCAAACCTATGCCTCATGGCATCTCATGAAGAATCCAAAGAAAAAGAGGTAATGTCTTCTGGTCCATCTCCTAAACATCTGTCCAACATAAGTAAGAATAAACTAATGAAACTGCTTTTAGAGACACAAGAAAAGCTAGACGAAAAAACAGCTAAGTGTCTCCAAATTGAGAAAGATCTTAACTTAAGTGAAGATCATAACTCATATCTAAACTCCTTTAGAATCGATGTGCAAAGTAGATTTTTTGATTTGCTAGATAAGAATATCATTTTGAAAGAGCAGTTGGAGAAATTAAAACAGGAAGTTATCACTCTTAATATTGAATTGAATCAAAGCAAATTGTTAGGATTAAAATCGGTTGAAAATGATAAAACCACTCATGAGTTTAGCACGGAAGTTCAAGAAATAAAATTAAAATTAGAATCAAGTGAAAAAGAAAATAAGTTTCTAAAAGATCAAATTAACTTAAGAGGAAAAGGGAAAATCAATGAAATTCCCAAATGGATTCTAAATGCTAAAACCAAAAGTAAAGAAGGTCTAGGCTATATGAGGAATGATAAAAAGAAAAAGTTCTATGTAGATCTCCCTAGTAGCAAAATATGTTCCTTCTGTGGTAAAATTGGACACCTGAAACATCAATGTATAAAGAAGGAACAGCATACCAAAGCAAATAAAAATTATGTCGAACGAATATGGATTAAGAAATGTGATTCAAGTATTGTCGACAAGGAACCGAAGGATGAATGGGTTCCTGCACCTAACCACTAATTTGCTTTGCAGGTTCAAGTGAGGGGGAACAACTCATGGTATCTCGACAGTGGGTGTTCCAAGCATATGACGGGTGACAAATCTAAATTTCTCTCACTTGAAGCCTATGATAGGGGAACAGTAACCTTCGGTGACAACATGAAGGGTGAGATAATCGCCAAAGGAAAGGTTGGAAGGTCTAGTTCCCATGCCATTGATAATGTATTTTTAGTCGAGAATTTAAAACACAATTTGTTAAGTATTTCTCAATTTTGCGACAAAGGTAACTCTGTTAAGTTTACTTCTGAAAAATGCATAATTTCTAGGAACAGTACAGGAGACCCTGTGCTGGAGGGAATCAGAAAAGGGAACACCTATGTGGTGGACCTGGACACTGTTCCCAGAAACAGTCTAACGTGTTTAAGTGTTATTGAAGAAGACCCACTTCTTTGGCACAAGCGTCTAGGTCATGCTAGTTATTCATTGATTAACACCTTAAGATCAAAAGACCTAGTAAGAGGATTACCTGCAATAAAATTTCTTAAGAATGAAGTTTGTGATCCTTGTGCTAAAGGAAAACAAGTGCGGTCATCCTTTAAATCAAAGAACGTTGTGACTACCACTAGACCATTAGAATTAATTCATATGGATTTATGTGGACCAATGAGAACACAAAGCCGTAGTGGCAAAAAGTATGTGTTTGTTGTTGTTGATGATTACAGTAGATTCACTTGGACATTATTTTTGGCAAGCAAAGATGAAGCTTTTGATGAGTTTGTTTCCTTTGCTAATAAAACACAAAAATCTACTAATAATCAAATTGTTCACATTAGGTCTGATCATGGAAAAGAATTTGAAAATTCAAACTTCATGAATTATTGCAATGAACATGGCATAAATCACAATTTTTCCGCACCTAGAACACCACAACAAAATGGTGTGGTAGAAAGGAAAAATAGGACTTTAGAAGAAATGGCAAGGACCATGTTGATTGCTAGTGGTCTACCTAGGAATTTTTGGGCAGAAGCCGTTAATACTGCATGCTATACATTGAATCGTGTACTAATTAGACCAATCACCTCAAAGACACCCTATGAATTGCTCAAAGGTGTTAAACCAAATATTTCCTATTTTCGTATATTTGGATGCAAATGTTTTGTTCATGTGAATGGAAAACGAAACATAGGTAAATTTGATGAAAGAAGTGATGAGGCAGTATTTCTAGGTTATTCATCACAAAGCAAAGCTTACAGAGTTTATAATAAGAAAACAATGTGTGTAGAGGAGTCTGTTCACATAATCTTTGATGAAACTAACTTTTCAACAAGTGAACAGGAAACAAGTAATATTAAAATAGGTCTTGCAAATTTGGAAGATGAAGATGAAGGAATCAAAGTGCAAGATCAAGGAACAGCAAGTGAACAGTCGATACAAGAAGAGACAGAAGAAACTGACCAAGTTCAGGAACTGCCAGCACAACAGGACCAACAGACTGTTCCCAATCCAGCTATTCCCACAGATGAGCAAAATGATCCAGTAGCTGAACAGAATGTCAATCAAGTTGCTGAACAAGAACATGCTACTGTTCCTTCAAGAGAATTTGTGCCTAAACCTTGGAAGTATCAAAGATACCATCCTCTTGATTCAATTGTAAGTGATATAAATAAGGGAACACAAACTAGATCTCAATTGAGAAACTTTTGTGCTCACTTTGCGTTCCTATCATCACTTGAACCTAAAAATCACGAGGAAGCTTTGAAGGATTCCGATTGGATAGTTGCCATGCAAGATGAATTAAATGAGTTTGAAAGAAATAAAGTGTGGCACTTGGAACCCAAACCGAAAAACAAGAAAGTTATTGGTTTGAAATGGGTATTTCGGAACAAGCTTGATGAGCATGGAATAATTGTTAGAAATAAAGCTAGACTCGTGGTTAAAGGTTATAATCAACAAGAAGGTATTGATTACACTGAGACTTTTGCTCCAGTAGCAAGGTTAGAGGCTATCCGAATCTTAATTTCTTTTGCTGCATTTATGAATTTTAAACTATATCAAATGGATGTGAAATGTGCTTTTTTGAATGGTTATCTTGATGAAGAAGTTTTTGTGGAACAACCCCCAGGTTTTGAGAATACCTCTTGTCCTAATCATGTCTACAAGCTTGACAAAGCCCTATATGGCTTGAAGCAAGCTCCTAGGCAATGGTACGAAAGACTTTCAAAGTTTTTGATTCAAAATAACTTTGTAAGAGGAAAAATCGACAAAACCTTGTTCTTTAAGAATAAAGGTTCTAATATTTTGGTTGTTCAAATTTATGTTGATGACATTATTTTTGGTGCTACTAATGATCTGTTATGTAAAGAATTTGCTAACCTTATGGGTACAGAATTTGAAATGAGCATGATGGGAGAATTAAATTTCTTTCTTGGTTTGCAAATTAAACAAACTGAAAATGGTATTTTTATTCATCAACAAAAATACATTAAAGAACTTCTTAAGAAATATGGACTAAACAATTCTAAAACCAATCATACACCTATGGCTACCAATGTTAGACTAGATGAAGACCTAAATGGAACTAACGTAGATCAAACAATGTATAGAGGCATGATAGGTTCTTTATTGTATCTAACTGCAAGTAGACCTGATATTTCCTTTAGTGTTGGTTTATGTGCTAGATTTCAATCAAGTCCTAAAGAATCACATCTCACGGCAGTAAAGAGAATTTTGAGATATTTGAAGGGAACAGACGACTTGTCCCTATTTTATCCTAAAAGTGATGTTTATGATTTAAAAGGTTTTAGTGATGCAGATTATACAGGTGATCTTGTTAATAGAAAAAGTACATCAGGTATGGTACAATATCTTGGCTCATGTTTAGTTTCATGGAGTTCCAAGAAACAAAATACAGTTGCATTATCCACTGCAGAAGCTGAATACGTAGCAGCAGCAGCTTGCTGTTCCCAAATGCTTTGGATAAAACAGCAACTTAGAGATTTTGGTATTAAAGTTGAATGCATTCCTATTTATTGTGATAATACTAGTGCCATATGTATATCTAAAGATCCAGTGCATCATTCACGTGCTAAACATATACACATTAGACATCATTTTCTTAAGGATAATGTAGAACACAAAAATATTGTATTGAAGCATGTTAACACAAATGAACAAGTTGCAGATATTCTGACCAAACCACTTCCTAGGGAACAATATGAAAAAATGAGATTGGAACTTGGTATGATCAAGCTCCACTAAAGTTAGTTGCATATATTTCCCATTGAAGCATCATGAGAATGAAAAGGTCAGGAATCAATCTCAATATCTTGATTGAAAATCAATTATTGCATGGATCAAGTAAACACGTAATAAAGTTTGTACTATGAATGTTTTTACATTTGCATGTTGTTAATTCAAACAGACCAAAGCAATATGTTCATTATTTTCTTCATAATAATTCATAAAATCATAATTAATTTTCTTTATTTCTTATTTCATATTTTATTCATATTTCACATTTTTATACGGCCAACTTAAATTGAGAGTTTTTGGGAAAACGGTTCTTCTTCACTCAAGTAATACAAAGGCAATAAAGAGATGGGACTTGGAGGAGTAACCGTCACTTCAATCATTTAAAAACCCTGCTTCACGTCATTACCCATTACCTTCCCAAACCTTCTCTCAATCTCTCAAGAAACCGTCCTTCCTTCTTTCTAAAAACCTTCAAAATTCAAAAATGAAAACCCCCAAATCCTCTAAATCAGGCAAGAAAACTCCAAAATCCTGTATGCCCGATCAACCAAAACCACTAAGAGTAGTTCTTCCACCTCCATTACTGCAGGATGCACCACCAACACCAACTGAAACTACACAAGAATCACCGAAACACTCCACTGAACCCACCAGTACCAAAAGAAAAATGTCAACAGGTGGTTCATCTTCTAGAGTAGTTAAGCGATCGAAGCATGTTGATCCAAACAGCGCAGAAGAAGTTTCAAAGGAGATGACTGTAGGGTTCGGGTTGGACAAATATTGGTATGATTCTACGAATTTTCCTAGATTGCATGAGATTTTACAGTATCAAGAATGGGAATTGTTAATGTCAAGTTTCAGTTGCAATTCAATTTTTCCAAACCTAATGAGAGAATTTATTGTAAATTTCTCTAATGATGGCGGTATGTGTACTAGTGTTGTTAAAACTGTTAAAATTGAATTTAACAGCGCATTATTAGGGGAATGGTTTAATGTTCCCAATGTTGGTTTTGACACATATCATATTGGGTCAAAGATTGCATTTTCTGGCATTAATGAACGAACAATTTTAAAACTTTTAGGAGTTGATAAAAAGGGGAAGATCAGTCACAATGTTCTGTCCCCTATGCATAAATTGTTGTACAATGTTGCTCGCAGATTTATCTTACCACGAAACTCAAAATGTAGTCAAGTGAGTTTGCGTGATGCCACCTTGATTTACTGCATGGAAAAACATATTAAAATAAATTTTCCTTCGTTGATGATCTTTCATTTATCAGACTGCATTGAAAAGAAAAGTTTTATTGGTTATGGAGGGTTGCTAACATGGATTTTTAGGAAGTTTGAGGTCCCATTGGAAGGGTTGGAGTTCCCAATATGAAAATTGGTGCTAAATGTTTACAAAATTTGCGTTTAAAATTGAATGATGAGGGAGTATTGATGCATGAGGAGGTTGTAGAAGTTGAATCTGAAGAAGAAGGGGCTGAAGCGGTTGAAGAAGAAAAGGAAGAAGAGGAGAAAAAGGAGGATAAGGAGAATGAGGAAGAAAAAGAACAAGATCCTGTTCCCTCTGAAAATATTGAAAAATCTGAGAAAGAGGAACAGGATGGAGCTGCAAGTAAGGGGGAAAAGGAAAAGAAAAAGGAAGCCTTGGATGAAAATGTTCCTCACAATCTCTGCAGTGATTCCAGTGATGAAGAGATTGTGTTGGCTATGAGGAAAAAGGCTAAGTCAATGCAAAGGAAGAGTAGGAGGTTGGCCTCGAAACGCAAGGCTACTTTGGTTGATGAAACACCATCTGACACCATCCCTGAGCCCACACCTGATGAACCTACCTCTCCCAAGCCAGCCAATTCACCACCACATCAATTTCCATCACCACCATCATCACCTATCCCGTGTACACCACCACCACAATCACACACTTCACCCAATATTGGCTGTACTAACTTTGACTCTGTCCCTGCAGTTTCCTTACATTCCATTCTCTCCAAGCTCCTTGATCTACAGTCTCAATTCATTGCATTTCAGGATGAAACTCGTGTCTCGCTTGCTTCAATTGTGGATCAGCTAAACCAAATGGAACAACGCCTTGGTGCCAAGCTGGACACAGTGGAGGTGCAGACTGAGTACATTGATGAAGAAGAGACTGACCCCTGATCCCTCTCCTCAAAATTTATAATTTGTTGGCTGTATCACTTATCAAACAATTTCTCTTTTTGCCTTGTACCATCTGGGGTACATGGTTGTTGTAACTTTGAACAATTGCTACTTTTCTTTGTTTTTTATTTTCATGGTCTGTGACAATTATTCTATGCAGGTTTAATCATTGTTCATAGCACTTGCTTTTATTATTGTTGTTTGTTGTTTTCATCACTAACAAATCTATATGGTTTGTGCTGAGATTTGATAACTTCCAATTCTTTTTGATTGATGTCAAAAGGGGGAAGATTATGCACAAACTTAACAGGAGCAGTGAATACACAGTTACATATCTTGTTGATTTATATTGATGATATGTGTGCTGCTGTGTTTATGCTAGTTTAGTGATCATCTGTGTTACTAAGTGTTCATGGATAAGTGTTCATGGATATTTGTTTCTGTGAATTTTTCTGTTGGAATTATTTAACAATGTGTGTTTTCTTAGTTTAATTAATTATGTTAGTTTAATTATGTCAGTTTAGTTATTTATTTTAGTTTAACTTAGTTTATTTCATTTAAGTTTAAGTTTTAAGTTAATTAATTTTGAAAACTTTTGAAAAATATTTGATATTTTAGAGTAAACTGTTTGTTTATGAATGCTTGGTAAATTATATTCTAACAAGTTGATTTGCTAAGTTAATTAGAGTTACTTTAATCTCTAGTATGCTCTATGTATTTTGTTTTACTCTATTTTTACTTAAGTTTGTTTATAAAGTTTGCCATCATCAAAAAGGGGGAATTTGTTGGCCTCTTAAGGTTTTGATGATGACTTTACTTTTAAATAAACAAACATATTATTAGAGATTGTTTTGTAGGTATATATCCGATTTAATGTGAATCGTTGATGAAGCCTATGACTTGATTCGTGGAAGATGTACATGTCTCAAATATCCAAGAAGTTGGGAAATTGCTCTGGAAGACAGTTTACTGTTCCTAGAGTTGAAGTTCTGACGAAAGTTGTAGATGGAGACAGTACGCTGTTTCTCACGATGCAGGTCTGAAGAAGATATTAACTGGAAATTACGAATATTATGATTTCTGTTTTTGGTTAATGTAAAAGGTTAAAATTTAATTAGTTGCTTAATTAAGTTTATTTATTAATTGGCAAAATGATTTTAATTCGCCTAAAAACATGGAGAAAATCAATTCCTTGTTTATCTCCTATAAACTCGGATGTTCAAGAGACTTGTTCTCTACTTTGAATTGGTCTCCTATAATTTAGGATCTTCCTTAACCCATGATGTTTTAACCGTGCATGTGTACAGCAGTTACATTCCACTCCTATCTTTAACTAACTTTCTATTTTCTTTGGGAGCAAGTATGTTATGGAAGTCATGGGATGAATGCACCTCATGGAGAACGTGGGCTGAGTGCATTGTCTGCTGTTCCCCTTATAAAAGAGGGAAATTACGGTTCAAAAAAACATATGGAAAGTGTCCATCAAAAGGGAGAATTAATTGAGAAAAATATTAAAAGTTTTTTTTAATGCCAATTAATTCATAATATTTTTCTTGAGCAACAATTTCATTTTGATCTTTATGAGAATTGGCCTTGTAAAGGGTAATTGAGTGTTTTGTTGTAATTAGACTTATGGGAAGTCTAAGGGAATAGAGAATAGAATCGAGAGAAGAGAAAGAGAAGGAGAGAAAGAGAAGAGAAGAGAATTAGGCCTAAGTAGAGAAGCTTTGAGTAAAGCGTTTAGAGAATTGAGAAGCTTCAAGTGAAGCAAAACATTGTTATGTGTAATTGTAATTGATTGCCTTAACATAGTGAGAATTTTGAAATCCCGGGGGGTCGTGGTTTTTTCTTTTTATTAGGCCAAGAAGGTTTCCACGTAAAATCTTTGTCTCCTTTATTATTTTTCTTTTCGTTTTTAAGTTTAAGTTTTGTCCTTTACTTAATATAATTCCGCAAAAATTAGAGGCAAAAATCTTAAACCTACTACACAACAATTCACCCCCCCCCCCCCTCTTGTTGCATTCGATCATCCATTAGTATTTCTACATATATACATATACATATATATATATATATATATATATATATATATATATATATATATATATATATATATATACATATATATATATAATATATATATATACATATATATATATATATATATATATATATATATATATGTACATATATATATATATATATATATATATATATATATATATATATATATATATATATATAATATATATATATATATGTACATATATATGTACATATATACATATATATATGTACATATATATATATATATATATATATATATGTACATATATATATATATATGTACACACACACACACACACACACATATATATATATATATATATATATATATATATATATATATATATATATATATATATATATATATATATATATATATATATATATATATATATATATATATATATATATATATATATATAGATATATATATATATATATGTATATATATATATATATATATATATATATATATATATATATGTATATATATATATATATATGTATATATATATATATATGTATATATATATATATATATGTATATATATATATATATGTATATATATATATATATATATATATATATATATATATATATATATATATATATATATATATATATATATATATATATATATATATATATATATATATATATATATATATATATATATATATAGAAGACTCAACTCTCTTAACTAATGCTAAGAGGAGATTGAAGAGTTAATTTTCTTAAATGATGATAATTCAAAACACATATTGTTTAAACAAATAAATTAAGTAATTACATTTAATTGTTTAAGTAAGTTTAAAATCATATTTGATATACATTTGATAAGTAATATATGTTTAAGTTCGAAGTCAATGGAATATGCTTAAAGAACTTAAGTTTATTTTATATGTCTTGAAATACGTTTCAAAGTCTTGAAGATAATTACGTTTACAATCAGGTTAGTTTCGTAATTACATTTGAAATATATTAATAGGTCAATGTTCCTTGAAATTATATTTGAAATATTTTAATAGGTCAAGGTTCATTAAAATTAACTTGGATATTATTTGAATTAAAGTTGAATATTTTACTACACGTTTTTTGCTTAACGTTTAAATATTTTATATTTGAACTTAGATTTAAATATGTGGTTAAAATTAATTTCATGAATAAATATAGTACAAGGTACACATGTTTTATTATTAATTGTACACGGCTATATTTAATAATTATGCAAGATCTAGATTTTCTATTATTTGAATGAGATTTGAATTTATTCTAAAAATAGAAAATGAGATTTGAATTAATGCTAAAAAATAGGAATTAATTTAAATGGTTATTTAAATGTTGATAAATCTGGTTTATGCTTATTATTCATTATCTTGTATAAGTACTAACGTGGCAGCATAGCATTGGACAATTACAAACACAATGACGAAATTATTATTAAGCTGTCAGTACACGTCAGTCTGAAGATAACCTCAAGATCTTGAAGACAGGCGCTGAATGACCAGGTCAACAGAAAATAACGGATAGGAGCCTTCTTGTTTTTGAAGATGTGTTGAGGCGTAACACTATATATATGAGGCTTCATTTCAGAACTAAGACACACCTCTTCTTACAACTTTCTCTCTTGACTTAAGATTTAGAAAATCTCTAAGTGTCTAAAGAGTTGTAATTCTTAGTTCCTCTAACTCTTACATTTGTAATAGGCTTAAGAGTTCAAAAAGAGTTAGATTAAGTTTAATACGCCTAATCAAGAATACTTTTTAAAGTGTTCAACTTGTGAATCTCTATTGTGAGATTTGGGATTTTTCTTTTATTAAAGGGACTTGTAATACGGTTCTTCAAGGGGAAGAACGTGGTGAGAGGAAATAGTGAGATCTTCTTGGTTGTATTAAAGTCGAATTAATAAAAGACGTTGAAATCCTACGGGTTGAAAGAGAACCCATAGGCGGGGAGTAGGTTAGTTAGAACCGAACCTCGTTAACATATCGTGTGTTATTCTTTAAAGTTTATTTTCCGCACATACGATTAGTGTTTACGAATTAGCTCAAAGCTATTCCAGAAGACAGTTTTGACAGACTCCTCAAACTCTTGAGACAAACTGCCAGAAAAGTTTTAAAAGCCCAAACTCTCTATTCACCCCCCCCTCTAGAGAGTATTTAACCTCCTATTAACTTTCATTTGGTATCAGAGCTGAGTTTGACACAAAAAGATTAATATCTTGTGATGGATCCAATAGGAGAAGGGTTGTTTGCTCAAGGACGTTCGTGTTCAAGACCACCTTTGTTTTGCGGTACAAATTTCTCACATTGGAAAACTTTGATGAAAATGTTTGTGATTGATCAAGATATGGAACTTTGGGAGATCATAACTAAAGAACCTAAGATACCCATGAAAAAGGACCCTCAAGGAAATGATGTACTAAATTCTGAGTCCGAATATTCACAAACTGATTTGGAATGGGTTTCCAAAAACTATAGGGCAATGAATCAATTATGCTGTGCTTTGAATGGTACTGAGTTCAATCGAGTTTCTTCATGTACAAGTGCCAAAGAAATATGGGACAAGTTGGTTGTGACATATGAAGGAACAAGTCAAGTGAAGGAAACAAAGATCAACATCCTCATGCATCAATACGAAATGTTCAAGATGAAAAAGGATGAGAATATAAATGAAATGTTTACACGTTTTACTTTGATTACTAACAGTTTGAATTCTCTTGGAAAAACTTTTACTAATGCAGAGAAAGTCCAGAAAGTCTTAAGGTGTCTTCCAAGATCCAAATGGGGTCCAAAAGTCACCACCATAGAGGAAGCTCAAGACTTGAGAGTTCTATCGCTTGACGATCTCCTTGGAAAACCCACAACTCATGAACTTACCCTACATGATGATGGAGATAATGATGTAATACCTTCCATGAAAAATCTTGCACTAAAGGCAAAGAAACATCATGAACCTTCAAGTGAAAATGAAGATAGCGATGATGAGGAAGATCCATTTGCGTTAATCACAAAAGGTCTTGAGGGAATTATGAAGATGCGAAAAAGATTTAAGAAATTTAAATCCAGAAATAAAGGTAAGTCTTCTAACTCTAATTCAAACTTTAAGACTAACAAACTTGCTTGTTTTGATTGTGGTTCTACAGAACATATGGTAAAGGACTGTCCTAAGAAGAAAAGGCAATCCTACAAAAAGAACAAGAACAAACAAGCGATGGTTGCAACTTGGAGTGATTCCGAAGGATCTTCCGAATCTGAAACTGAAGATGGACAAGCTCATGTACGTCTTATGGCTGATAATGATGACAATGATGACTTAGATCAAAATCACAAAGAGGTACGTGACTATCTTAACACATGCTCAAAAGATGAATTGGTTACAACTCTCCTTAATATGTTTCAAATTGAGAAAATTTTAAAAGATGAGAAAAACACTTTAGAAGATAGAATACGTCATTATGCTGAAGGTTGTGAAGAAATCATAAATAAAAATGATTCGCTAAAGGCTGAAAAAACAAATCTTGAAAAGACTGTCAAGGTCTTGAAAGAACAGAATCTCAGCCAGACTAAACAGCTTATCGATCTTAAGAATGAGAACAATGATCTTGAAGCCAGGATCAAAACCTTGAAAAATGAGTCTGAGAAAAATCTACAAGCATTAAA
This sequence comes from Amaranthus tricolor, assembly GCF_026212465.1. Lineage (NCBI taxonomy): Eukaryota > Viridiplantae > Streptophyta > Magnoliopsida > Caryophyllales > Amaranthaceae > Amaranthus > Amaranthus tricolor. The sequence goes on along the minus strand of NC_080050.1, from coordinate 20,006,472 downwards.
CAAGCTTAATGAGTCTGAATCTAAATTCACTAAAATGCTTACACGACAAAAACCAACTAGTGATAAAAGTGGTATTGGTTATAATCATGTTACACATAACTATAAGAGTAAAACCACATTTGTAAAAGGTGCAAATAAACATAAACTTACTCATACTTGCACATTTTGTTGCAAAGAAGGACATATAAGATTTGCATGTCCTTACAGACGTAAGGAAAATTATATTATCAAGAATTCCTTTCCTTTTGAATTACGTGGACAGATAAAGTAAATATGGGTTCCTAAAGGGACAAGACCACCCAACATGGTCTATCCCGAATATGGTTCCAAATTTGTCACTTGGATAGCCAAGTAAGGTTGAGAAAGGTTATTTTTTTGTTTTGTAGGATAAACAAAAATGGATTCTTGATAGTGGATGCTCGAGGCATATGAGTGGTAAAATCTCTTTATTTTCTGAAATTAAAGAAAAATGCAATGGCTCAATCACATTAGGAGATAAAGGTAAATGCAAAATTTTAGGTGTTGGTAAATTTGGTAAGAATCCATCTAAAACTATTGACAATGTTTATTTAGTTGAAGGTCTAAAATTTAATTTGCTAAGTGTGTCTCAACTATGTGATAAAGGTAATGAAGTAATATTTGACAAAGAAAAATGTGTTGTTAAAAATCCTAATACCGGAGATACTCTCATTACTGCTCTTAGAAATGATAATGTTTATGCTTTACATACTAACGAAATTTCAGTGCAGAATTTCAAGTGTTTGAAAGCTATTACAGATAATCCAAAATTATGGCATAGACGTCTTGGTCACATCAATACTCACACCATGCAAAAGTTGGTTAGTAAAGATTTAGTTAAGGGACTTCCAGCTCTTGACTATAAACAAAGTCCTATTTGTGACGCATACATTAAAGGTAAACAAGTAAGAAGTTCATTCAAACCGAAGAAAATGGTAAGTACATCAAGACCATGTGAACTCTTACATATTGATTTATGTGGACCAATGCGTGTATGGAGCATAAGAGGTAAATCTTATATCTTAGTTATAGTTGATGATTATTCTAGATTTACGTGGGTTGATTTTTTGAAGGATAAAAGTGAAGCCTTGAAACCGTTCTCAAGACGTTGTAAAGAGATGCAAACTCAACTGAACTTTCCAATAGTCTCGATTAGAAGTGACCATGGGAGAGAGTTTGATCAACTAGGCTTTGACTCCTTTTGTGAAAAATATGGAATAACCCATAACTTTTCAGCTCCAAGGACACCCCAACAAAACGGTGTAGTTGAAAGGAAAAATCGAACCTTAGAAGAAATGGCAAGGACAATGCTTATTGAAAATGGATTAGCTAAACATTATTGGGCTGAGGCTGTTAACACAGCTAATTATGTTTTAAATAGATGCCTTATAAGACCTATACTTAAGAAAACTCCCTATGAGTTATTCAAAGGAAGAAAACCGAATATAGCATACTTTAGACCGTTTGGTTGCAAATGTTTTATTCATAATAATGGTAAAGACAATTTAGGTAAATTTGATGCTAGAAGTGATGAAGGTATATTTCTTGGATACTCACTTAATAGTAAAGCTTATCGAGTGCTGAACAAACGTACAGGTATAGTTGAAGAAAGTATACATGTTGTTTTTGATAAATCTGAAAATGAAACTTTAAGTGAACGTTTTAAAGAGTTAAACCTTAATAAACATTTTGATGATTTAAGTGATGATGAACTGGATATTAAAAATGCTAATGCAGTTAAAAAGATTAACATGCAGGATACCATACAAAGTATTGAGGATGAAGGAAAACAGGTTGTTAACATTGAAGACAAACAGTCTGATCTTGAGACCCAACCTCAAGAACTTGAGATAGCTCCTGAACATACTGCTTTTGAAACACCGATTAGAAATACTTCAAATGAAGAAAGTATAAGTTCTTTGAATGAAAACACACCATCCATATTACGAAGAAGAACTAGAAAGTCATATCAACATCCTCCAAAGAACATTATAAGTGATCCAAACAAAGGTACGCAAACTCGATCCTCTCTTAAAAATCTATGTGCATTTTCTGCTTTTGTTTCTCTAGTAGAACCTAAAGATATTAAAGAAGCATTACAAGAACCAGAGTGGATCATTGCAATGCAAAATGAATTAAATGAATTCGAAAGGAACAAAGTTTGGGATCTAGTGGAAAGACCTCCAGATCGTACTATCATTGGAACAAGATGGGTCTTTCGTAATAAACTTAATGAGGATGGAGACATTGTAAGGAATAAAGCAAGATTGGTAGCTCAAGGCTATAATCAAGAAGAAGGTATAGATTATGATGAAACTTTCGCACTAGTTGCAAGGTTAGAATCTATCCGTATTATGCTTGCTTTTGCTTCATATATGAATATTAAACTATATCAAATGGATGGTAAATGTGCATTCCTAAATGGATACTTGCAAGAAGAAGTATATGTTAAATAACCACCTGGCTTTGAAATTTCTGATCTACCTAATCACGTTTTCAAACTACATAAAGCGTTATATGGCTTGAAACAAGCTCCAAGAGCTTGGTATGACAGATTTAGCTCACATCTACTTGAAAATGAATTTCAATGAGGTAAAATTGATAAAACACTTTTCATTAAAACTAAAGGAAAAGATATTTTAGTTGTTCAAGTATATGTTGATGATATATTGTTTGGAGCTACTAATGATTCTTTGTGCAAGGAATTTTCTGAGATTATGTGCAAAGAGTTTGAAATGAGCATGATGGGAGACTTAACATTCTTTCTTGGACTACAAATAAAGCAAAAGAAAGATGGCATATTTATTTGTCAAAGTAAATATGTTAGAGATTTATTAAAGAAGTACAATATGGATCAATGTAAAGAAGTTAATACGCCTATGAGTACAACACTAAGTCTGGACCAAGATATAAATGGTAAGAGTGTTGATCAAAAGACTTATAGAGGTATGATTGGTTCTTTATTGTATTTAACTGCTAGTCGTCCTGATATCATGTTTAGTGTTTGCTTATGTGCTCGTTTTCAAGCTAACCCAAAAGAATCTCACTTAACAGCAGTTAAGAGAATCTTTAGATATTTATATGAGACTAAAGACTTTGGTCTGTGGTACCCTAGTTGTGGAAATTTTAGTTTGATTGGTTTTTCAGATGCTGATTATGCTGGATACAAAGTTGATAGAAAAAGCACCTCAGGATCGTGTCAATTCTTAGGAAATTCATTGATCTCTTGGTATTATAAAAAGAAAAATTTAGTTGCTTTATCTACAGCTGAAGCTGAATACATAGCTGCCGGTGCATGTTGCTCTCAAATTTTATGGATTGCTCAACAACTTAGAGACCTTGGAATTGATTTCAAAGGCATACCAATAAGATGTGATAATACAAGTGCAATTTGTATTACAAAGAATCCTATGCAACATTGTCGTACAAAACACATTGAGGTATGTCACCATTTTATAAGGGATCATGTTGAAAAAGGTAATATTTCTTTATCTTTTATATCTACTGAAAATCAATTAGCGGATATATTTACAAAACCTTTAAGTGCTGATCGTTTTGCTTATATACGTATGGAACTTGGCATGCTAAATGATGTTGCATGAATTAAGGGGGAGTAATGGCATATGAGTATAAGGATTGAAACGTTAATTACTTAAATACCAAGTATGTATTAAGGGGGAGCATTACGTATTATTGTGATTATATATGTGTTTATGCATGAATTTGAGAATTGAAAATTTAATTTCAATTTCTTAAAAATTATTTGTTTTATAAATATGGGATTTATAATTAAATACCTTTAATTAATAAAGGATATTTAATTATTTTAAAACAATATTTTTTTTTGTTAAATCCCAACATTTTAAGTCTCCTTGTTTACTTTTTGATGAAAGTCAAAAAGGGGGAGATATATATATTTATATGTTTTATATGTTTATGTATGTTTATTTGCATGCTTACTTGCTCTGATTTTATTTGCATGTTTGCTTGCTTATCATATTTTGCTTATACTGCTGGTTTGTATTATAGATGTTCTGATATATTATGCTCTGAAAAATTGTTGAATGTTTTGCTCTGATTTATTAATGAATTGTTCTGTTTATTGCTAAATGATTAATGCTTAACATTCATGCTTAAGGGAGATATAATATATATGTTTAAGGGAGATATGGAAATTTTTGTTGTAAAAATTGATAGTTGCTGAAGTTGCTGATTATTAATTGCTAATTGCTGATTATAGATTATTATTCACGATCATAATGCTTGATAATCATGTCTTTGATATTAAAGTTTTGATATGATGTTACATTACAATGATGACTATCATATTTGCATGTATTATGATTGGATAATTGTCTACATAAATAATGATTATGATGATATGAAGTATGAAATTTCACTAGATTATATTATATTATTCTGATTTGAAAACATGTTAAGAAATATTGAATAATTTTTCAATTCATATTAACTTAGAAATATGATTTAGGGAAATATGGTTTTGACTTTCATCAAGGGGGAGATTGAAGACTCAACTCTCTTAACTAATGCTAAGAGGAGATTGAAGACTTAATTCTCTTAAATGATGATAATTCAAAACACATATTGTTTAAACAAATAAATTAAGTAATTACATTTAATTGTTTAAGTAAGTTTAAAATCATATTTGATATACATTTGATAAGTAATATATGTTTAAGTTCGAAGTCAATGGAATATGCTTAAAGAACTTAAGTTTATTTTATAAGTCTTGAAATACGTTTCAAAGTCTTGAAGATAATTATGTTTACAATCAGGTTAGTTTCGTAATTACATTTGAAATATTTTAATAGGTCAATGTTCCTTGAAATTATATTTGAAATATTTTAATAGGTCAAGGTTCATTAAAATTAACTTGGATATTATTTGAATTAAAGTTGAATATTTTACTACACCTTTTTTGCTTAACGTTTAAATATTTTATATTTGAACTTAGATTTAAATATGTGGTTAAAATTAATTTGATGAATGAATATAGTACAAGGTACACATGTTTTATTATTAATTGTACACGGCTATATATATGAGGCTTCATTTCAGAACTAAGACACACCTCTTCTTACAACTTTCTCTCTTGACTTAAGATTTAGAAATTCTCTAAGCGTCTAAAGAGTTGTAATTCTTAGTTCAACTAACTCTTACATTTGTAATAGGCTTAAAAGTTCAAAAAGAGTTAGATTAAGTTTAATACGCCTAATCAAGAATACTTTTTAAAGTGTTCAACTTGTGAATCTCTATTGATTGGAATTTTGCTTTTATTAAAGGGACTTGTAATACGGTTCTTCAAGGGGAAGAACGTGGTGAGAGGAGATAATGAGATCTTCTTGGTTGTATTAAAGTCGGATTAATAAAAGGCGTTGAAATCCTACGGGTTGAAAGAGAACCCATAGGCGGGGAGTAGGTTAGTTAGAACCGAACCTCGTTAACATATCGTGTGTTATTCTTTAAAGTTTATTTTCCGCACATACGATTAGTGTTTACGAATTAGCTCAAAGCTGTTCCAGAAGACAGTTTTGACAGACTCCTCAAACTCTTGAGACAAACTGCCAGAAAAGTTTTAAAAGCCCAAACTCTCTATTCAACCCCTCCCCCCCCCCCCCCCCCCCCCCCCCCCCCCCCCTCTAGAGAGTATTTAACCTCCTATTAACTTTCATATATATATATATATATATATATATATATATATATATATATATATATATATATATATATATGTATATATATATATATATATGTATATATATATATATATATATATATATATATATATATATATATATATATGTATATATATATATATATATGTATATATATATATATATATATATATATATATATATATATATATGTATATATATATATATATATATATATATATATATATATATATATATATATATATATATATATATATATATATATATACATATATATATATATACATATATATATATATACATATATATATATATACATATATATATATATATATATATATATATATATATATATATGTATATATGTATATATATATATATATATATATATATATATATATATATATATATATATATATATATATATATATATATATATATATATATATATATATATATATATATATATATATATATATATTTCTTGTTGTTTGTCCACTTTAAGTTTTTTTCTAGTTTATGAGAGAGAAATTAAAATTTTATTTTTGAAGTATATATTCAAGACAAAATATATTCATGTTAGATCTAGTTAGATTCGTCTTGATGCAAAGAATTATATTATATAATTTTTACAATTTTTATTATGCGTACTATAAGATATTGAGGCTCAAAATTTGCGTTGAAGTAAAAAGTAAAGTGGACAAACAAAAAGGAACGGAGGGCGTATTTAATTTTATTTACCTGGAGTATACAATACAAAATTATGATTTTTTAATAAAAAATTAATATACCCAATTTATGGTAGCAAAAATAAATATTATGTTAATTTGAATAAAATATTACAACTATTAATAACCCATTTCAAAATCAAATTTAACATAAAGATATGTAAAATTATTTTATAAAAATTTAAACGAAAAAAATAATTTTTGTCATAAAAATATTGATGACTTAGATAAAGATAGTCTCAATCTGAATCACATTAGAATTAAGCATTGCATCTAAATAATCAATTGTATAAATAATAAAAAAAGTCCTAATAAAAGTATATTATATTTTAACCATCTCACAATATCTATTACACTAAATAATACTTACTTAATTTGTAAAATAAAATTATTTTATAAATAATTGAAAAAAAGAATAAATATATATGATTTTTTAATACATTAAATGATGTGACATAAAAAATCTAGAATTTACCAATAATATGAAAAATATTACAGTCGTTAGAAAATATAAAGTCAAAGATATAAATAGTAGTTATAATAACAATGACATCATCATTAGGTATTATTTGGAGGGGAAATTTTCATTGAGGTTGTGACACGTAAGCAATTTTTAAAGTTGATGATGTCAGCAGTGCTTTATTTTAATATAGTTAAGATAGGTTTGGTAGTTAGATAGATTTAACTTATCAAAAAAGAGAAAATTGAAAAAGAAAAATTATTTCTTCTTTTATTATTTTTCATGATGCTAGCACACTATTAATCAAGATCTAAGTGAACTAATTATACGTATCTAAATCGGTCATAAATTTCGAGTCGATAATAATTTATGATTCTCAATCCTACGTTTTCGTACAAGTCACGTTGCTAATTCTTGAGTCACTTTATCGATAACATTACATTGCTGTTATATTCTGTAGTTTGCCATCTATGACTTCTTACAATTATCAATATAAAAATAAAAGTGAATACACCTAAAACCCCAAAATTAGGAGGGGGAAAAGCATGTAATAATGAATATAGAATAGAAAAAGGTAAAATAGAAAAGTGAGGCCGAAACAACAGAAGTAATAACCAGGGGAGTGGAGTACTAACAAAGGTTCATGGGTTTTGACGTTTTGTTGAGGCGGATAACAACCGGGAGAGTTCTTATCTGGGGTTATACGTACATTGAACTTTTTGATTTCAGTACCATTCAATTTTTCTTTGTTTTTTTTGCTTTCCTTTTGGATAATGTTCTCTTAATCATCCACTTTTCTCTCTAATTCTTCGCCATGTATTCTTAAAAAACGTGTTAGTATATTGCTTATTGCATTTAGTTGATAAAAAACAACATTTTAATTTAATTTAGTATATTATTCTAGGAGGTGTTGAGCATTTACAACATGTTCGACTGTATAGCGCCCTGAAAAATTATGGGCCTTAATATTAAATTATTTAGTATATGTTAGATGTTTAAAGATACAAAATTATTAGAAAAATATCATAATTTTTAAAATTACAATGGGTCTTTATAGAATTTATTAATTTCTGCTCGGCCCCAGATATTACTAAGAATTGTCTAGATTAAAGTCATTAATAACTTGCATTAGTGGATGTTTTCCTTAATTTGTTTACAGCTACTGCAAGGCTTGTGTCTGCTTAACTACGAATTATATTTACATCACCAACACATACGAACTGTTTCTTATTGAAGAATTCAAAAATATAAATAAAAAGAAGCTATTGAAATTATGCTTCTACTTCTATGATCGAATTGTATGGCAAAATTGAATATTCACATTTCACTTATTGTAATACCTAATGTTTCTGCTAAGAAACGGTCAAACTTATAAAGAGGATTTCAAGAGAGAAATACCTTTGAATTAAGGAAAGTGAGATGATATGAGCGCCGCAAGTGGTGTACCTGCAACCACAAAGAAAGACTAAACCGGGGGCTGATGTCTCGAAAAGCCCTCCGATGCTTAAGTCAGATTGGGAAAGGTAAGTAATAAGTATAAGAAAGAGTATCAAAGTATCTTTTTCGTCCCTGTTTCCGTAGAAGGAAGATTTATTTATAAGAATTTCAATATGGGAGTTGTAACTGCCGGTTGGTTAAATCTGTAGTGTTGCCTCATGGAGAGTATGTCCAGGTAAGTGACATAGTGACGGCGGTTATCTTGAGATGGTGGGCGGTTACCCATGGAAGTGTCTTCAGTTGAAATAAAAATGGGTAACTGCTGTGTGATGTCTGATTATGTGACTTTGACCGGTATTGACTTTAAGGGTCGATATTGACTTGTACTTTTGACCCTTGACCCATTAACCAAGGGTATTTTGGGTATTTCGAGTAGGTGGGATTTTTAATCCCCAACATTGGCCCCACACATATAGGAGAAGAAAGGATGCTCCTCCTGAAAGACGATCTTGGCCTGTATGCGGAAAGACATGGCTGAATTACTTTTCAAGAAGATCAATATACCTTATTCACGACATTTCATCGTCTTAGACGTCCTACATCCTTGATTTGTAATGTCTCGGATTCCATGTCTTGGATTGCATGTCTAGGATTTCAGAGACAGCTTGATTAGCAATCTTTGAGCACTTAATCTCCTACGCTTAAAAGGTGGTCTGAGTTATTGAAGTCTCTTTTAGGGCCAATAGGGGGTCCGACTTGTTGAAGTCTTGGACCAGGAATCAAGACTTGGCTTGATTTTGACTCAACTTTGTTGGGCCAATAGGGGGTCCAAGTTATTGATGTCTCAGACCAGGAATCTAGACTTTGCTTGATTTTGGCCCGAACTCTTTGTAGGGTCAACAGGGGATCCGATTTGTTGAAGTCTCGGACTAGGAATCAAGAGTTTGCTTGATTTTGGCCCCAACTCTCTGTAGGGCCAATAGGGGTCCGATTTGTTGAAGTCTCAGACCAGGAATCAAGACTTGGGCTTGATTTTGGCCCCAATTCTCTGTAAGGCTGATAGGGGGTCCGACTTATCGAAGTCTCGGACTAGGAATCAAGACTTGGCTTGATTTTGGCCCTAACTCTTTGTTGGGCCAATAGGGGGTCCGACTTGTTGAAGTCTCAGGCTAGGAATCAGACTTGGCTTGATTTTGGCCCCAACTCTCTTTAGGGCCAATTGAGGGTCCGACTTGTTGAAGTCTCAGACCAGGAATCAAGACTTGGCTTGATTTTTGCCCCAACTCTCTGTAAGGCCAATGGAGGTCCGACTTGTCAAAGTCTCGGATCAGGAATCAAGAATTGGCTTGACTTTGGCCCTAACTCTCTTTAGGGGCAATAGGGGGTTGGACTTGACGAAGTCTTGGACCAGGAATCAAGACTTAGCTTGGTTTCGGCCCCAACTCTCCGTAGGGCCAATAGGGATTCGACTTGTTGAAGTTTCGGACCAGGAATCAAGACTCCACTTGATTTTGGCCCCAACTCTTTGTTGGGCCAATAAGGGATCTGACTTGTTGAAGTCTTGGACCAAGAATCAAGACTTGGCTTGATTTTGGGATTATGCATCCTTGTTAGGCTTCATACTAAAGATGAACAGTAGTTGTTAGAGCACTTATGGTGCTATAAATACTTTCCTACCCAATCATTTTCAACACTTTTTCAAAAATCTTCTAGTCAGAAAAAATTTCAAGCAATTTCAACTTAAATTCTACTGAGAGAAGCTCATACAATTGGCGATTTTCTGACAGATTCCATACTTGGTCAAGTTCAAACCAGGTATGCCCTTAATTTTTGCTTTCTCATAAATTTTTTGAACTTTTGTTTAATCTTCAATTAATTCCTATAGGACTTCAAACTGTTGTTGATCTTCAAATAATTTTTGTTTTTATAGCCTTCGATCTTTATCTTATATAATATTCTCCAATTTTGTTTGAATACATTGACTTGTGAAATGGAGACCCCTTACATAAACGAACTATGTAAAGAGATGCCCCAAGTTAGTTTAAATGTAGACTCAGAATTTAAAACTTCAAAGAGGAAGAAAGTTGAATCTGATGAGTCGGATGATGATAGCCCCAATTATCAAGTGACACCGCATTATGAATCGATTTCGAGTGAAGATGAGTCTCATACTTCGCTCATTTATCCCCCGGAAATGCAAATTCTTGTCCCTTGGGAGGTTTATTTAGCGTTTTCTCTAGGATACTTGAGAATTGAACCTAAACTTTTGGAGATGGTTCATGTAGATAAAAAGAAGATGGTGGAATAAGAATGTTCACCGAGTCGAAACAGTGCGGAAAAGCCTCCCCACCCGATTTATATCCCTAACGGTGCCCGGCTAAATTATTTCATTGATCTTCCTACAATGACTCTATTAGACAGTGAACGAAGAAGTATGGCTAGGAGGTGGGGCTTGCTCGACGGATATGACATTATTAAACCTGGGCTGTATGATACAGTCAGATATCCTCATCCCGGATGCATAGCAGTGTATGATAAGGCCTTTGAGTTAGGTATGAGGTTTCCATTGCATCCTTTTGCACGTGAAGTCTTGGAATTTTTGAACATAACCGTTGCAGAGTTATACCTAAATGCTTGGGGTTGTCTGAACGCTTTTATCTTGATAAGTAGGATCATGGGTGTGAACCCTACTTTGACAGCCTTTCGTCATATTTTTCGTGCAAGATTATGTAACTCCTAAAATAATGGCGCTGGCTAAATCATCTTCTCTCACAGGAAATCTTTCAAGCTTGGTGGGGAATTGCAAGATAGCCAGAAGGGATTTCAGACAAAATTCGGATATTTGTATAACAGCAAAGGATGGAATTTTAAGACGAGTTAGGACATTGAACCCAAAACTGGAAGAACTTAATAACTCGGTTCCCATCTGTACCCAAGAAGAGGAAATCATTATGCGATATGATAAAATGACGGTAGAGCTAGAACGAAAATCAATTTTTGTACAAAGGAACTGGATTCCTAAGAGATTGGATTTCAAAAATGAACTCCTCTTGTCTGCATATGACATTAGTTTGAAAGTTGATAAGATTAAGGGGGTGTTTGGTATGGAAAGAGAAAATGTAAGGGAAAGGGAATTAATAAAGAGGGGTAAGGGTAAAGGTAAGGGTTATGGTTATATGTTGTTTGGTATAACAATGTAAGGGAAACACTTGTTTACGTTTCCCTTACTTATTGTTTGGTTTGTCACATAAGTTATATATTGTTTGGTATAACCTAGCTTACCCTTTTTAGTAATTACAAAAGGTTGTTTTCGAATTACTCTTAGTGGGTGTTTGGTATAAGTACTGTTTTCTATGAGAAAGAGTGACTTGCAATAGTATGAGAGTAAAGGGTTGTAATTAAAACTAGAAATATTTTTTTGGGACAAAAAATTAAAATTATTATTATTAATATTATTAATCAAAAAATTTATTGAAGTTTATTTAAAAAAAAGGTAATTAGTACAATACAGTTGCATCTAATTACAGTATAATACAGTATGACACACCATTCTTGCTTTCCTTTTCATCCATCCATGCATAATTCAACCTCGGTCGATCTCAGATAAAAAACAATGGTGGAGGAGGAAAGAGAAGAATCTGCTAAAATCGAGTGTTGAACGGAGTCGCGGTACATCGGAAAAAATGGTGATGGTTGTGTTCTACAAGCATTTAAAAAACAGAGTAGTTGATTGATGATAACAAAATAGAGGAAGAAAAGGAAGGGTTGAATTCGTTGAAATGAATATTTGTTACCGCTCAACGAACCATGGTGACAAAATCTTGGTATCCATTTACGCTCGGTAATGGATTCACATTCTTTTTTCTCAAATCAAACATACAGTAACGGTAAGGGATAAATGATTCCGTTACCAAATGCTAAAAATCTTAAACCAAACGACCCCTAAGTGTCTTGATATAGCTTATCCTTTATATGGATTATATGCTTCTAACCCCTTGGATTTTGCAAGAATTTCATGAAGTGAACTCCACAACCGCTACAAAGAGTTGATGGAAAAATTCAACGCAATTAGAGCAATGGCTGAGGCATTAAGAGTAGCTAATCCACAACCCCCTCTCCCCAAGCCATGAAAGGTAATCTTCTCGTGATATCATTTTATAACTTAGTCTTGATTAAATTTTTAAGCTTAAGTTAATCATTGTAGGATTCTACCACGGTGACTGAGGGTATAAAAGAAGCCTTGAACCATGAAGAGGCTCGGGTGTTTCTGGAAAAGAGGAAGGAGATTCCTCCTCCTGACAAGTTGACAAGCAAGGCTGGCCTTGATCCAAAAAGGAGGAAAAAGTCCAAGGTCAAATCCAAGGCCCAAGTTGCTGCTCCCACGCCGGATAATCCGGTTGTGATGTAGCACGAGGACGAGGATGAGGAGGCATCTTTTGTAACTATGGAGGCCATTTATGAAGCTATTCTCATTCAATAAAAAATGCCGCGAATAAAAATTCGGGAGCTTGAGGTTGTTGTAACGGCTCGGTTGTGAATATGCCCTCTTCTTCTAACAAGGGGAAGAGGGTCTTGGAAGAAGAAAAAAAGGTTCATAGCAGGGACATCAGGGCTCACAAGCCCGAGGTTCCTTTTGTAAACTTGAGTAAAAGAGATATGGATGCTCGCTTCAACAAGGCGGCTGGATGTCTCTTGAGCAACGTTGACATGGAGTATCTCGACTCCATGGATCCAGCTATGAGGAAGGAGTAGGCTCACACAGCATTTGCTGAGGTATGACCTAATTTCTCGGTTTCCTCTATTGATTTGAACAAGGAGCTAACCTTAGTAATTATAGAGATTACTGAGGATGATCTTCGAGACAGCCAAAGTCCAACAGAATGAGGTTGATTAGGAGACGATCCGTTCTCTGACTTCGCGGATTAATGAGAAAAATGATAAGATTGCTGAGATGACGAAAGGGCATGCACAGGTTCTTAAAAAGCTTCAAAGCAAACTAGACAAGTGTAAGGAGTAAATGGAGCGCATTGACCTTGTTGAGAGATGGAGATTGAGGTTGAAGGAGGTGTTGCAGGATGCTAGAAAAACCCTTGAAGACTCAGCTGGGGTCGTTGTCAACATTGCTCATGACGTGGCAACCTTGTTAGAGGAACAGGACCAGTTGGTGTTGAAAGCTGATCACCTTACTCATTTTCTCACCAAGGAAAGGAAAAAAATGATGATGGTTCTGGAGGTGGCGAAGGTTCACGGACTTCGTGCAAGTAGGTGTGGATGGATTTCTAAAGATTGGCTAGCTTCTGCTGATGGTGGTGACTTTATGGCTCGACTTTCAGGAGAAATGATCAATAATGGTAATCTCCTGGAGGCTGAAGCTCATAGGTTAACAGCAGTAGAGCTAGGGTATGACATGGAAAAGCTTGCTTCTCTAGCCAAGGAGAAAAGAGCTGATGCTTGTTCTAATATGGCGGTTGTCCTTTCTCAAGAGTCGGCCACAATGAACGATGCGTCTTGGGATTCCGATGAACAAAAACAGTGGTCAGAGAAGGTTGATACTGAAAAAGAAAAACGAGCCTTAGACTTGGACCTTGATTTTGTATCTTTTGGGGCTCCAAGTGTGCCAGTGACTTATGGGAGGAAGACTTTCTCTTCTCTAGAGACAAAGTGTTTCGACCTAACTAATGTTCTTAGACCAAGTCGGGGAATTGGACGCTCAGGAACCATTGGTGATTGATCTTGATGAAATACTGCGCTTCACACCATCTCCTCAACGCAAATCTCTAACTCCTAAATCCTGCGCCAATGAAGCAACTCAATTCTGATTTTTTGTAATAATCTACGAGTTTCAGTGCCTTATTTTGAACAATTTGAATATTTCTAAATATTTGGCCATAGTTCCTTGTAATTAACTTTATTTGTGGCGAGATACTTCGAAAAGCTCGTCAGCATTTGAATGTTTCACCTGTAGAGGCATTAGGCTACCGTATTCCTTTGCTTTCTTTCATAGTTTTCACGTTAGTTTAGTAGGATTTGGGCTATAGGACTTTGGCCTGATATCTGAAAATATGCACCATACGAAATAACTTGGGCCCTGGAGACCTTTGGTTCTCCCTGGGCCTTCAAGGAGGGTTCCGACTTTGGAAGTCTTGGACCACAAAATATAACTTAGGCTCTAGAGAACTTTGATTCTCCTTGGGCCTTCAAGGGGGTGCAACTTTTAAATTCTCGGATCGTAAAATATAACTTAGGCTCTGGAGATCTTTAATTCTCCTTGGGCCTTCAAGGTGGGTCCGACTTTTAAAGTCTCGGACCACAAAATATAACTTAGGCTCTAGAGAACTTTGATTCTCCTTAGGCCTTTAAGGGGGTGCGACTTTTAAAGTCTCGAATCGTAAAATATAACTTAGGCTCTGGAGAACTTCGATTCTCCTTGGGCCTTCAAGGGGGTGCGACTTTTAAAGTCTCGGATCGTAAAATATAACTTAGGCTCTAGAGAACTTTGATTCTCCTTGGGCCTTCAAGGTGGATCCGACATTTAAAGTCTCAGACCACAAAATATAACTTAGGCTCTGGAGAACTTTGATTCTCCTTGAGCCTTGGATGGAGTCTGACTTTCAAACTAGGTGAAAGTTTCGGACCATGCTGATGCTGAACGGGACCTTGCAAAATTAGAAATGGCTAAATAAAGATCATATTATATGCGTTAAGTAACTACAACTATAGCTTTTGAAAAAAATTCTAAAACAAGCAAATAAAGAACATACGTTCAACAGAAGTAAACAAGTATGAAAAACATTAAAGAACTTAGGTTCTTCGTTATTGTTTATTAAAGAACATAGGTTCATCTTATCGTCTATTGGCCCCTTGCAAGGAAATGTTCAGATATAGAACTTCTTGAGGTGATCTCTATTCCAGCGTCTCTTAAAGAGTTTTCCTTCAGAGTCTTCAAGTTCATAAGTGCCGGGCTTAATGATACGGATAATTTTGAACAGACCATCCCAGTTGGACCCTGACTTTCCTTTTTTAGTGAATCTGCCGGTTGCTTATACTTTTCTAAGAACATAGTCATGAAGTCGTAATTGTCGAAGCTTGACCATCCTGTTGAATTGGTGAGTCATCTTTTGCTTTTGTGCTAATGAACATAGCAAGGCATTTCCTCTTGTTTTTGGGAGTAGGTCAAGATTACCACATACAGCGCTAAAGGAGTAATCAGAGATTACCACATACAGGAATAAGACTTATCCAACAATTGGAGACACCAACTTTGGTATATTGACGAGATACTTTTTGAGGTGCTGGAATGCTTCTTCCGCATCGGGACTCCATTCGAAAGTTTTCTTTTTGAGTGTTTTTGAAGAACGGTGAACACTTATCTGCCGATTATACATGAACCTACCCAACGCAGCTACACACCTAGTCAATTTTTGCACTTCTTTCACGGATTTGGGAGATTATATGTCAAGGATCGTTTGAATTTTATCCGGATTAGCTTTAATGCCTCTTTCATTGACGAGGAAGCCCAAGCATTTTCCGCCAGTTACGCCGAAGACATATTTCTCTGGATTGAGGGGCATGATATGGGTCCTTAGAGTTCAGAATGTTTCTCGGAGATCCTTGGCATGATCTTTTTCTTCTTTGCTTTTTGTTACCATGTCATCGACGTAAACTTCCATGCTTTTCCCGATTTGTGCGTTGAACACTGTGTTGACCATTCTTTGATATGTTGCTCCGGCGTTTTTGAGTCCAAAACGAATGACTCTGTATCAATAAACTTCGGATATTGTGATGAAGGCCGTGTGTGATTAATCCTCTTCTGCTAGACGAATTTGGTGGTATCCAGCATTTGCATCCATAAAGCTAAGAAGCGCATGTCCAGCTGTAGAGTCGACTAGGCGATCTATTTTCGGAAGTGGATAATCATCTTTGGGACATGCCTTGTTCAAGTCTATGAAATCGACACACATCCTCCATTTGCCATTGGGCTTTTTCACTAGGACCACATTTGAGAGCCAATCAGAGTATTGGCATTCTCGAATGAAATTAGCTTTGAGGAGCTTCTGAACTTCGGCTTTTGCTACTTCCATATTTGATTTGCATCATCAAATAGTTTAGCAAAACCCCTTGAGTTAATCTTTTCTAACAGTGTTAAGGTCACTTTCCCTTTAAGTTCACCCCATATAATCCTTCACCTGACCTCTATTTCTTCTCCACAACTTTCTTCTTCATTTTGAAAACGAACACTTAACCGATGTTAGCTTGGCATCTCCGTTCCTAACACCACTTAAAAATCCAAGCACGAGCCCCAATATCCCCTGCGTACTAAATGGTAGCCAATTTAAGTTGTAT
The DNA here is from genome assembly GCF_026212465.1 of Amaranthus tricolor. NCBI lineage: Eukaryota > Viridiplantae > Streptophyta > Magnoliopsida > Caryophyllales > Amaranthaceae > Amaranthus > Amaranthus tricolor. The sequence goes on along the minus strand of NC_080050.1, from coordinate 19,989,790 downwards.
GCCCTGCGCTCTTATATGTGATCAAATGTTAATCCTTCTTTCTAATGATAGAGTTAGCTATCACAAAATCCTGGGCCGAGAGAAACTCAAGTAGTTGTTGTCGGCTCTCATTTGTTGCACCAAAACCACATCCCCTATTGACCAAATTATAGTCTCCTCCTCTTTGGAACACCTTTTCATAACTCGCACTTCTTCTCCTCTTTCAACCCAGTTTGGGAATCATATGCACTTATGATCGACGTGACCTACTAACCAATTCGTATTCTAACTAACATAATCGTTGCACTACATCTGTTCAATTCTACCACATTTTTAAGGACCTTATTTTACACTAGCATCACAACTTCGTTGCTTCTTTCGTTCGATTACCACAACTTATATATACCCTTTTAAATCATCCGCCTTATGTCCCTTCCACCTTGTCTCCTGGACACACGCCCCATTTATGTTATACTTACCAAGTTTATAAGCTAGCTCCAACGACTTGACTTCTAGCGTACCTATGTTCCAAGTCCCAACTTATAATTCGAAATACTAATTGCATTTATCCCTAGCACCCCGTCCTTAGACTTGTGCTGATCTGATCTTGTCTTCTTGTCCCTGATTGCGTTATACTATATATGTTTCTCCCAATAATCTAGCTCGACATATATTAGATTATTGGTTTGGGTCAAAAATCATCTATACATATAAAATACGATTTTTTGAGTTAAACCGATAAATTAAGGTTATTCAATAATAAAAATAAATATAAAATTCATTTCGCAGCTTTTTAAATGTCCCAAAAAGTTATTTAAAATATGATCCCCAATTCATTTTTTTTAAATGTAAGACTCAATAATAAATGAATTTTTAATGAAAATAAAAAAAAATAACATGTAAATTTCTTGTATTATTTGAAGCCATTTAAGAGTTTTTTTAAGCCAACATAGACCATAAGTTCTGAAATATTTGTAATTTTCCACTAGTGGGTACCAAATTGGTTTGTGCTTCACAATAAAGAAAAATAAAATATCATTAAATATCGTGAATAGTCAGTCTATACCTTCCTATATATACATACCCTCGGCTACTCCAAGTATTTTCCATCGCAACACATATACATAAACACTGGGAAAACTTAAACCAACTGAGCCCAAACCAAGGAAGAAGACTCTTCTTCTTCTTCTTCTATTTTTAGTTTTTCATTTTTCACTTTCTCAAAAACATTCATACATTTATTTCTGAAACAAATGGCTGCATCTGTTGATCGCCAATACCATCCCACCATGAACGGTGTAACTCACCCTTCATTTGTCACTCACCGTTCTGACTCACCGATTCGTGGGTACACTTTTAATAATAATAATAATAATAGTAATAATAATTCTTTTGTTAAGCAACCTGAAATAAAGCTTAATAATGGCTATGTTAGTGATAGTGATGAAGATGATGACGAAAATGAAATCAACGCTCTTAATGAGTTGATCAAAAAAGGGATAAGTGAATTAGAGCCGTCCAGTGTTGATACACGTGATGAAGGGACGGCGGATTTTTGGATTGAAAGAAACCCTTCCTTGATCCGTTTAACAGGGAAGCATCCGTTTAATTCGGAGCCTCCATTGACCCGATTGATGAACCATGGGTTTATTACCCCTGTACCTCTCCACTATGTTCGGAACCATGGTCCAGTCCCCAAAGGTAAATGGGAGGATTGGACCATTGAGGTAACCGGGTTAGTCAAAAGACCCGCCCGGATAAGTATGGATCAGTTAGTGAATGAGTTTAAGAGTAGAGAATTTCCTGTTACACTTGTTTGTGCAGGAAACAGAAGAAAGGAGCAGAATATGGTTAAACAATCAATTGGGTTTAATTGGGGTGCAGCCGCCATATCTACCTCTGTTTGGAGGGGTGTCTTACTCCGTGATGTTTTAAAACGGTGTGGGATTATGACGGCAAATAAAGGTGCCCTAAATGTTTGTTTTGAAGGGGCAGAAGATCTTCCAGGAGGGGGTGGATCCAAATATGGTACAAGTATTAAAAGAGAATTTGCAATGGATCCGGCCCGTGATATTATATTGGCTTACATGCAAAATGGTGAAAAGTTAAGCCCGGATCATGGGTTTCCCGTTCGGATGATTATACCCGGGTTTATTGGTGGGCGTATGGTTAAGTGGTTGAAGAGGATTATTGTTACTACTGCTGAAACTGATAATTATTATCATTACAAAGATAATAGAGTTCTTCCATCTCATGTTGATGCTGAACTTGCCAATTCTGAAGGTACATACCATCTTAGTATAACAAATGTGATAAGTATAACAATTTTTTTTTTAAGTGTTGGAACATATAACATATTATGATTGAGGTTATAGAATATATTATATACTTTAGCACGTTCTATAACACAAGAGTCTCGTGGGCTTAAAGTCTGAATGCACCACACCAACCCTCCTTATATCTTGTGCGAAGTATTATGGTTGATATTTCATAATATATTATATTCTCTTACAATCAGATTATATGATTATATCACGTCGCAATATAATATTGGTATTGTCGGTGTATATATTGATTGTTATGAATTAAAAATGGCAGCTTGGTGGTACAAGCCGGAGTACATCATAAATGAGCTGAACATAAACTCGGTGATAACAACGCCTTGCCATGAAGAGATTTTGCCCATCAACGCTTGGACTACTCAACGTCCTTACACAATTAGGGGTTACGCTTATTCTGGTATGTTTTTCCCTTTTTATTAATAAATAATTATTTAAAATTGGTTTATTTTTAGCTCGATGTAGGCAATAGATCCAAGATGCAACTTACTATCTCCAATTCAGCACTAACGTCTCATTTGCTTTTTGGACACTATTCATCTCTTACTTTTAATTTGTATTTTATTATTAATCTACAAGTTAAAATATAGTCATATGAGATGTTGTTTGATTCGTCTCAATGCTAAGATTATTCATATCAACTTTCCACAATTTTTAATAATGTACAATTAGAAATATTAAGGATTAAATAAGTGCATTGAATAGAGTGTATAAAATAAATAGGCCGTTAGTGCTGAATTGAAGAGAGTATTATAATAGAATAGAAGTACTGTACAATAAAATTCCATGGTAATTGAATTTGGGTTCTAAAAGTTAAATGAGAGTAATAATACTATAATAGTATGTTAGAGAAAAAGACAGGTTAATATTAGTAAATAAAATGAATGAATCTGCGTGTGGGAATCTAAAAAGGCACCTCTAAAAAGTCAATTGCCACGACCTGGGAGGAAAATTTTGAATACTTAGTACATGATTTCGTCACCAACAAACACCATACAGGCTACCCCTATTATAAAATAAAAATGTATACAAAATTGATTATATTTCATTGTTTTTATGAGTTTTGCAATTTAAAATTTAAATATTTGATAAATATTAAAGTTTTAGGGCGTAGAGTAAGAGGGACAGATTGATTATACTTTTTTCAATAGTTAGAATTTGAGGTGTTTATTAGAGTCATTGAGTTGGTTTTGGGTTAGTGTTTGGGATCTATTTGGTATTGAATTTTTAAAATCGGATCAAATCAAATTTAGTTATAAGATGGGATAAATTTCGAATCGTCGAATATACTGTTTTGAACATCTCTAGACTAATAATGAAACGGGTACGGTTACCCTTCACGTGCTTTTTGGATTCTTTTGAAAATTGTCATCCTCCGAAACCAGCTGTTAACTTTTAAAAAGGGCATAGTGAAAACTGAAATGTAACTTCGTCCCAACCAAGGGTCATATATTGTTTATACCTTCTTATTGGAGGTCGCATAGTAATTATTAGGAGAACTAATCTTGTTTTACCTTAAGCTTGTCTTACACAACTTTACTTTTTATTATAATAGACTTTACACAAATTTCTACCTTGTCTACATTCAAAAACGACCTTGCCAATAATTGTCGAGAATTAAAAATATGTTATTCTTTTTGTTCGATTTAATTTGCAACATTTTTTATTTTGGTACGTCCCACTTAATTTATATTATTTCTATTATGACCCACTACTTTCTTTTAATCTCATTTATACATTTAAACTTTTTTTTAATTTCATCCACACAATTCATCTTTCTCTTCATTTATTACTATTATCCACATTTTTCTTAAAAAACAATAATTTTTTCTTTGATGCAAATTATTCAAAAGAGAGGGAGTATATTGAGTATTTTATATAATAATTGAATGTGTATAAATGAGGTAAAATATAATTTGATACAGGAGGAGGAAAGAAAGTGACACGAGTAGAGGTGACAATGGACGGAGGAGAAACATGGCAAGTATGTGAATTGGACCACCAAGAGAAGCCAACCAAGTATGGTAAATACTGGTGTTGGTGTTTCTGGTCATTAGAGGTGGAAGTTCTTGACTTGCTTGGTGCTAAAGAGATTTCTGTTCGTGCTTGGGATGAAAGTCTCAACACCCAACCTGAGAAACTCATTTGGAATGTCATGGTAATAACTCAATATTCATTTTACTTAATTATTAAGATTATTTATTTATTAACCTTTATTAAAATCAACAATATTGTAAAATAAATTTGTTTTCATGTAGAATAATTTAGTATAGACAGAAGTATTAAATTTGGGATAATAACATATAGGGTGGTCCTAACAAGTATCTTTACATGGATAGCAGTACCACATATTGCTAATCCAAGTTGGGGTTAAGTACATTTGCATGAATGGAAGTTACTTAAACGAAAGAATTGAAGAGTCTATAATCAATAGCCTTGCTTGTGCCTGTCAAGTCAATTTAGTGGTCCTATTGGCTTTTCATTAAGGTGAAGGGTGTTCATTTGTTTATGAAATTGGCCCTACACCCCTCCTTTTGCATACCAGTTTTGCAACTGCATGGCTGTCTCACAACTTCATGAAAAATGAAAAACAACTTGTTATATGTTTTACTTCTATTGCATAATTACATCTGTTGGCATCTATCATTCACTCACCATGAGTCATATGGTGATGGTTAAATTATCAGTCCATTATTGCCCCCACACAAATTGAAGTTAGGGTTCGAAGGAGAAGTAATGGACAAATCATATCCATACCCTTTTAAAGGGAGGGCAAGAAAAATGCTCGCAATCAATTTAAACCTTCAGGTAATTAAAGAAAGTCTTGCAAAATGAGAAATTAGTAGCATCAAGATAACATGAGAGAAGTTACTTGGAAAACGCACTACCACTTCGGTAAAACCTGAGTATGGAGAAATATTATAATATCTAAGTAACTTTAAGGAGCTCCCATCTAAATGATGTTAGAGAAATAGAATATATGTAAATCTACTTTAGATTCTATCGTAGAGTAAAAAAATGTAATTAATGGAGCCGATCTCTAAACACTTTCCTTTTCTAAATACGTAGCCTAGTGGAAAATTCATGAATGAGGGAGTTTTAGCCGCCTGATTTCACTCTTTGAATTGGCTTCACATGTTGTGCCTTCCACTTACCTTAAGATTCTTTAGTTTATTCATGTGTTTGTCCTCCATATTCTTACCTTTTGCAAGTGGGCGTAGAATCTATAAATACTTGATATATGGAAAGCTCATTAAGACCAATTAAATCACAAAACCGTTGGACTAGCAAACAGATTTGTTAGCTAAGAGAATTATTAGTGAAAGTGATGTATAATTAAATATATGTGGATACTTTTTAATTTCTATTAGTTTACTGCTTCATGTCTTTTGAAGTGGTTTGCGTTTAGCTGTAGAATCTTGACTTTCCATGATGTCACTTCATTCGTAAAGCAATGCATCTTTGACCTTATTCCCCCCTTTTCCCTCTAATCTTGGAATAAAATATTGCAATAACATTTACTTCATTCAGATCATATGATATTTTATTAAGCTAACATATTTATCCAATATCGATGAGTTAAAGATATTTTCATATGTTATTAGAATCCTTCTTTCCATTGCCATATGATTTTGAGATGATATTTTTTTGACTTATGGAGTATACGCGGCCTTGTTTTTCTAGATAATATGTCAGCCCTTTTTCCTATTGTTATATGATTTTGGGATGATATTTTCTTGGTTTATTGAGTGTGTACACCTTATATTTCCTCGATAATATGTTAATATTCACAGTAAGTTCAACCTAATTTAATCCGAGATCTCATTTAATTGCCTAATTAAAGTAAAATTGTTCATTTCTCAAATTAAATTTTATGTAAATAATTATGGTTTGTATAATGCAGGGTATGATGAATAACTGTTGGTTCCGAGTGAAGACCAATGTGTGCAAGCCACACAAAGGAGAGATTGGTATCGTATTCGAGCATCCGACCCAACCAGGAAACAAATCGGGAGGATGGATGGCTCGTGAGCGTCATCTAGAGATCTCTGACGCTGGTCAAACCACATTGAAGAGAACAGCATCAACCCCATTCTTCAACACCAACTCAAAAACATTCTCAATGTCCGATGTCAAAAAACACAACTCGGCCGACTCAGCTTGGATCGTTGTCCATGGACATGTTTATGACGCAACTCGCTTCCTTAAAGATCACCCTGGTGGGCCCGACAGTATCCTTATCAATGCTGGAACCGACTGTACTGAAGAATTCGATGCAATTCACTCAGACAAAGCTAAGAGACTCTTAGAGGATTTCAGGATTGGTGAGTTGATCACAACGGGTTACACCTCTGACTCATCTTCACCCGGTAACTCGGTCCACGGTGGGTCCATCTACTCAACTTTAGCACCAATCAAAGAAGCGGCCCCACTACGTAACGTGGCACTTGTACCCAGAGAAAAAATCCCTTGTAAACTTATTGAAAAAGTCTCTCTTTCACATGATACTAGAAGATTCCGATTTGGGTTACCTTCTAAAGATCAAGTGCTGGGATTACCTGTGGGAAAGCACATATTTGTGTGTGCAAATGTTGATGATAAGCTTTGTATGAGAGCTTACACACCATCCAGCACCATTGATGAAGTTGGGTTTTTTGATCTTGTGGTTAAGATTTACTTTAAGGGTGTACATCCTAGGTTCCCTAATGGTGGGATGATGTCACAGTATTTAGATTCTCTACAGTTGGGCTCACTTATTGAAGTGAAAGGCCCATTGGGTCATATTGAGTATCTTGGAAAGGGTAACTTTACAGTCCATGGAAAGCCCAAGTTTGCTAGAAAGTTAGCTATGATTGCTGGTGGGACCGGGATAACACCAATTTATCAAGTAATGCAGGCTATACTGAAAGATCCTGAGGATGAGACTGAGATGCATGTAGTGTATGCCAATCGGACGGAGGAGGATATATTGTTGAGAGAAGAGCTTGATAAATTTGCTGAGGAGTTTAGAGATAAAGTGAAGGTGTGGTATGTGGTTGAGAAAGGAAGTGATGGGTGGCAATACGACACCGGATTTGTAACTGAGAAGATATTGAGAGAACATGTACCGGAAGTTGGTGAAGATGTTTTGGCACTTACTTGTGGGCCTCCTCCTATGATCCAATTCGCAGTTCAGCCCAATTTGGAGAAGATGGGTTATGACATCAAGGAACAGTTATTGATTTTTTAAATTAAGGGGTCGTACACACTCGAATGTATGTACACGTGGAGTAGGGAGTGCAAGTAACGTGTAGCTCATTCGCTTTGACATGTCACATGTACGCATATTTTGCTCCACTGTGGATGTGCATTCGAGATCATAGTAGAAATTGGTCGTTAAGTGAAAAGTATAAACCGTACTAGTACGTTATATTTTTGTATTTATACTATATTTCTGTGTGGAGCGTTTTTTCCTTTTTTTTTTTCTACTAAATTGTTTGTAAATATAAGTGGTCTACTAAATTGTTTGTTAAGAAGCTCTTCAAAATTGGAGTAATATTGGGTAGGAAGTTTTAAGGGGAAAAGTTGTTGAGGTTTTTCCTTTTTTGTGTTTGTTTAGGGGAAGATTACTACATTGTAGTCTCCAAATGTGTCATGTGTATTTGCCCAAGAATAAAGAGGGTAGTAGATTATTGTATAAATTCTTCAAATTTGTTCGATTTCTAATCTTTTGTCCAATTTCTTTAACTTTTTATTTTATGTTTTACAATCGTATTTTTAATTCGATCTATTTGAGTTTATTGTACAATCTCATTTTTAATTCGGTCTATTTAAGTTTACATCAAAATTAGTAGAGGTTGTTACATACATAACACAAGTGAATGAAACAAGCTTTACTTGATGAATTTAATCAAATAATTATTCTATAAACTTTTCGACAAATGGGCATATATAGCTTATATTAGGTTCAAATTAAGTGTTTAAACCGGCTAATAATCAAAACAAATATAATAAGATACATGATAAATTGTGATATATTGCTTATTTGAGAGATTTGTAAAATTTAAAAACTAAAAAAAATAAGAAATTCTAAAAAATAATGAAATGAATTTAGGGAGAAAACTTTAATATCGGGACTAGAAATAAAATTATCGCTTTTTAATTCAGAAAATTTTAATTTTTACTAAACACTTCAGTTTGAATAAGCAACAACTATACAATTCTTTCCCGATCCTCTCATGCGTTCCCCTAGAAATTAAAGACTCCAATAATAACCATTAAAGTCAAAATACTACTCCTAATTAAAAACAGAAAGTCAGAGGTCATATACAACAAAGTCAAAATACCAATTGATTAAACCAACTGGAAGATCATATTGTACAATAATCAAGATGAAAAAAGTTGTCCATGGAAAATTTAAAGTCTAGAAAATAAATGTATGTAATAATTCTTCTTATGTATTAGGTGAGTTAGAGTTTGAGTCAGAGTTACAGACTTAGTATTCCCACGAGTCAGGATTTGAAAGGGAGAAGGGCAGTGAATCATACCCGTGGCCCCTCCATAGAAAGGACAAAGAGAAATGTGTGCACTCAATTTATCTCTTAAATAGATAGGTCCTGCAAAAGGAAAAAATGAGTGAGACAACGCGCCTAGGAAGGCAACTGCAACTTACAACACACATCAAAACCATAACCGAACCATGATAGCAATAGTAAATGAGAGGCACCAAAACTGTTAAGCCTATTTAGTGTATAGCTCTTGGGCCGTTGTGATGAGCCCGTTCTAATATCTTTAGGTTGTATGTATATACTCTTGTGTATACACCAATAAAAATATACTACACTATATTCTCTATTCTTGACATGGTATCGGAGCCACTATCATACTAAACCCTAGTTACTCTAAATTTTTTCTCTCAATTTTTCCTCTCTCTGTTTGTTTAACAATGGTGGATGACTGCAAGATTGATTTTTCATCCCTGTTCTACCTCGGCTCCGGCAATCAACCGAAAATTTGATCACTCACGTCATCTTGAAGGGTGTTAATTATCTCTCTTAGTCTAGGGCTATTTCTTTGTCCTTAAAATCCTGACATAAATTCGAATTCGTTGATGGCACCATCTCCAAACCCATGAATCAAAGAAGCTACTTGATTGGGATACAATGAACTCAATGTTGGTATCTTGGATATTAAAGACCATTGATCCAAAGCTTGCTATTTCCATTCCGTATTTTGAGAAAGTCAAGCTTCTCTGGGACTATCTTGAGAAACGATACTATGAAGCTAGCGGTCCTTGCTTGCATCTTCTTTCACAACAACCACCAGTTACTCTTGAAGTGCATATCATGCCTTCCTTCAAGAAGAACGTTCCCGAAGTATTGCTCAAGCCAAAACACCTGCGGCAAAGGAGGATGCCCATATTTTTGCTCTTCGTTCTTCTAATCGACGGCACTTTACGGCTGCTCGTATTGATAAAACGAAGCCTTTTTGCTCTCGTTGTAAACGCTCGGGACACGAAAATGCGGGTTATTTTCTCCTTCATGGTTATCCTCTTTGGTTGCTTGAAAAATATGGTAAGAAAGGAGGTGCTAATGCCTCTAGCAACAAGTCCTCCTTTTCTCTTCCCTCTTCGTCTAATGTTGTTGCTGCCACGAATTTCGACAAGTCCATGGCAAGAGCCAATGTCGTGGGCACCCCTGTTAGTAGTTCTACCTTGCCTTCTAATGAGACTCTTGCGGCATTATCCGAGCTTCAACCTGAGCATGTTCGAATATTGTTGAATATGGTTAATAATAAACAAGATAAGATGACTGGTGAGCATTCTTTTTTGTCTTGGATAGTGGATACCGAAGCTTCTCAACGTGTTACAAGTGATGCTTCTTGTTTGATGGACGTACACTGTATTTTGCCTTGTCCCGTTGGACTCCCGGATGGTGCTCATGCTATGCTTGTGAAGGAGGGACGATTATAATTGGCGGAAGGCATTATACTTGAAAATGTTTTATTTATTCCCACTTGCAATTTAATATCGGTGTCAAAAATGATTGATGATTCACATTTCTTTTTCCGATTCACTGACTCTTTATGTGCAATACAGGACCAACTCTCGGGGAGCCTGATTAGAGCTGGTGAACAGATTGATGGACTATACTACACTTGGCTTGTTCCTAAAGTATGTGCGGTGGCAGACACAGGAGTTTTTGCATCTAAGTTATGGCATCGTCATTTGAGAAATCTGTCGGATAATATTGTCAAGTTGGTGTCGGCTATTAGTGGTAGTTCTAATAGTACACTTTTGAATAAATCTTGTACTGTTTGTCCGCAAGCTAAACAAACACGGGATAGTTTTCCTATTAGTGATAGTAAAGCTAGTTGTATTTTTGAACTGATACATTGTGATTTGTGGGGGTCATATAGGACACCTTCTACTTGTAGTGCTCACTATTTTTTGACTATTGTTGATGTTTGCTGATTTTTTGTTAAACAACGTTTGTGGTTTCTGATTATTTCTGTGTTGTGTTCATTCAATTGTAATGGTGTTTATTTATACAAGAGTTCAAAGAAACTGCTTGAAGTAACTGCTTCTAATAAGCAACTGCTTCTGGTAACTGCTATAATACTTACTTATGCTAAATAACCGTAATACATGTAATCGTTATACATAAAACTGCTATACATAATCTAACACTCCCCCTCAAGTTGGGTCGTAGGGTCACTAACACCCAACTTGCATAGAACCTCTTCAAAGAACTGAGTTCCAACTGCCTTTGTAAGAATGTCTGCTAGCTGATCTTTGGACTTAACATGTGGAAACTTGATTACTTAGGTTTCTAATTTCTCCTTTATGAAATGCCTGTCGACTTCTACATGTTTGCTGCGATCATGTTGAACTGGATTTTCTGAAATGTTGATAGCCGCTTGATTATCACAGTATAGCTCGCAACTCCTTTTAGGATTGAATCCCAGTTCAGTTAGTTACTTTCTCAGCCACAGGACTTTTGTGATTCCCTTTGCTACACCCCTGAACTCAGCTTCTGCACTAGACATAACTACCACCTTTTGTTTCTTGCTCCTCCAGGTGATTAGATTTCCTCCCACCAGAGTAAAGTAGCCTAAAGTTGACTTTCTATCATCTCTATCACCTGCCCAGTCTGCATCTGTATATACCACAAGATTAAGATGACCATTCTTCTGATATAAAATTACCTTTCCTAGGCATCCTTTGAGGTACCTGAGAATTCGATGAACTGCGTCCATATGCTGAACCTATGGTCTGTGCATGAATCGGCTGACTCCTCCTACTGCATATACAATATCAGGCCTTGTCTGAGCTAAGTAGATTAGTTTCCCTACCATGCATTGATACTGCATCCGATCAGCTAATTTCCCTCCTTCAATCATCTGTAGTCCATGGTTCATCATCATTGGTGTCTCAATGGGCTTGCAGTCCAGCATCCCTGTTTCAGTTAACAGGTCTAAAACATACTTCCTTTGGGATATGAAAATTCCTTTGTTTGATCTAAGAACTTCAATCCCTAAAAAGTACTTCAGCCTACCCAGGTCTTTCATCTCAAATTCTTGAAATAGTTTTCCCTTCAGATTTGCAACTTCGTCTCTATCATCCCCGGTAATGATCATGTCATCGACATAAATTATCAGGCATGTTATTTTGCCTCCTCTTCGTTTAAGAAACAAGGTGTGATCTGAATTGCTTTGCCTGTAACCAAATTTCTTCATTGCGGAGGTAAATCTTCCAAACCACGCTCTAGGGGATTGTTTCAACCCATACAAAGCTGCACCCCTCATTCTCTGAGAACCCTAATGTAAACCCTGGTGGGGCTTCCATGTACACTTCCTCCTGTAGCTCTCCATGCAGAAATGCATTTTTTACATCAAATTGATGAAGGAGCCAGTCTAAGTTTGCTGCAATGCTGAACAGAACTCGAATTGTATCAAGCTTAGCAACTGGAGAGAAGGTTTCTGAGTAATCAACTCCATATGTCTGAGTGTATCCTTTTGCCACGAGTCGAGCTTTGAATCTTTCAATTGTGCCATCTGATCTGTATTTGATTGTGAACACCCATTTACATCCGACGACCTTCTTTTTATTCGGTAAAGTGCACTTTTCCCATGTGCCATTCTTCTTGAGAGCGTTAATCTCTTCCTCCATAGCTTTCCTCCAGTGGAAGGAAGTTAGGGCTTCTTCGACTGTGGTCGGGCTTTTGGTTGCATCTAGGGTTGCCTTAAATGCTAAGGCACTCTGTGACAAATTTCTTGTGTTAGACTTCTGAATGGGATATCTCGAACGTTTTGCTTCATACTCAGGATCGTATCTCCTTGGAGGAACTCCTCGAGTGGAACGAGGGGGTAAAACATATGATTAACGATCAACATTTTGACTGTCATGATTTCCTGTTTCTGTATCTGTGATAATTTCCTCATTCAAAGTATCAACAATCACATTTTCATTGTCAGTGTCTTCTGGAGTAATATTATCAAGATTTGTATGACTCACCTGATGATCAGACAGGGTTGGTAGTGGCGGAGGAGTGGACAAAACGTCTTGGTGAGGTGACTCAGTAGCATTGTCTACTTGATCTTTTGGGTCTAGGTTGGACAACCACGGAGTAACTAACCATCTGAGATCGTCATTTTGCTTCTCCCCCTGACATCGAAGATGGTGGTAGTAGTATTCATTCTCGATGAACTCGCAATCCATGGTGGTATAGACTTTTCTAGTTAAGGGCTCATAACACCGATAACCCTTCTGATTCCTACCAAATCCAATAAGAACACATTTGATTGCTTGTGGTTCAAATTTGTTTCATACCCGAGCCGGACAATGAACAAAGACTGTGCACCCAAATATACGAGGATGTAGAGTGTGTGAGGAGGGTACAGAAAAATGGGTTTGGAGGGTGGCTAAGGGTGTGTAGTATTGAAGACTCTTTGTAGGAAGTCTATTGGTAAGGTAGTTGGCGGTGGCGATGGCTTCAGGCCAAAGATGAGTGAGAGCATAGGATTTAAGCATCACAGCACGGGTCATCTCAAGAAGTGTGCGATTTTTCCATTCTGTTACTCCATTTTGTTGGGGGGTATTAGGGCAAGAGGTCTGATGTATAAGTCCTTTTTGTTTAAAGAATTGTTGCATGTTAGAGTTAATGTATTCTCTCCCATTATCAGTTCGAAACATGCGGGGTTGGGTTTGGAATTGGGTACAGATCATATTATAGAATTCAACAAACACATGAAACACTTCAGATTTCTGTTTAAGGAAGTAAATCCAACTCATTCGGGTGCAATCATCAATAAATGTAACAAAGTATGAAAAATCATGTAATGCTACTACGGGAACAGGACCCCACACATCAGAATGAACCAACATAAAAGGCATATCGGCTTTATTCAAACTATTAGAATATGAGTGTTTATGACTCTTTGCAAGAATACAAGTTTCACACTTAAACTCAGTTTTTAGCCCTACAAAATTAGGAAAAAGTTTTTCTAGATACCCTACTAATGGATGTCCCAGACGTCGATGCCAAGTCCATAGTAGTTTTTCCCTTGACCCACGAACAAGAACTACTTTGCCTTTTTGAGTCTCCTCTTCCAAGTAATATAGTCCACCTCTCTCAATACCACGCCCAATAATTTTCCCTGTCTGAGCATCCTGCACAAAACAACATTCGGTTTAATGAGAACAGTACAATAGAGATCTCTAGTGAGTTGGCTTACTGTCAATAATTTGTGTGACAAATCAGGGACATATAAAAAATTTTTTAAAGTGAGATTTTTAGTGAAAGAAATCATTCCAGCTCCGCTCACTTTAATCCCTTCCCCATTAGTTGTTTTAATGATGTCTTTTGTGGGTAGCTCATGAGTTTAAAAATCGTTCGGGTCATAGGACATAGTATCGGTGGCACCACAATCAAATATCCAACCCCCTTCAAGATAAGATGAAGTATTAAAAGAGGACGAAAAATTTTGGGATGGGAGAAAGGAGGCACGTGACACACGTGACCCCCTTTCCCATTTGAGGGGCCTTTCCCATTTAAAGAGTTGAAGGGTCATCCTCTCAGCTTCACCCTCTCCCCTTAACCCTACTGTAAAGGCGCCGTTTGTGAGGGGAATGGGGTTTCCTTCTCTGCTTCTGGTACCTTATTCTTCGTTGCCTTCTTTGCTTCTGGTACTTGATACGTTCATGGCTTCTCCTTCCTCCAAAGATGCGAGTGCTTCTGTGCTCCATCCAACCGCTGCTATTACGGTCTGATTTTGATCTGGAAATCGTGTCGGTTTTCTTTCCCCCTTTTTCTTAGTATCCGGCCACCACTCCGGGTACCCTACGAGTTTAAAACACTCGTTTCTTGTATGTCTCGTACCTCCACAGTAGGTACATTTGAGGTGAGTTTTTTCATCATCCCTCTGATAAGATCTTTCTTTGGCCGTGAAAACCCCACCGGTGCTCGGTGATTCTAGATTTGATGAGGGCTCCGTCTTCATGAATCCACGCCTCATTTTTTCTTTCCTTATACTTGCATAGGCCTCCTCCATTGTAGGAAGAGGGTCTAAGAGGAGGAGATCTCTTCTATACTTGTCAAATGTTTTATTGATTCCCACTAAGAACTGGTATAATCTGTTTTGTTGGATTAATTGATTATAGATGATGATGTCGTATGAGTCCTTCATAGGGTTTGGTTGTCTCCTGTCAATTTATTTCCATAGAACAATTAGTTTGCTGTAGTATGTTTCGATGGTGCATGTTCCTTGTTGGATTTTATTGGTTTTGACTGTTAAATCGAATATCTGTAGGTCGTCTCTCCCACTACTGTACAGTGTCTCAATCCCTTGCCACAACGTTTTGGCTGTCAGGAAATCAAGATACTGATTCACCATATCAATCTCTATATTCTCCAAAATCCATGAAATAATAATTGAGTCGCTTCTGATTCATTGGTTGTACGCTGGGTCATCTGTGGATAGGGGATCGTCGATGATGTGATTGAGACGATCTCGTCCACTAATGGCTAAGTGCATCAGCCTGGACCATTTTGTGTAATTCTGGTTTGTTAGTTTTTCTGAGATTAGGAGGGTATGGGTGTTGGTTACGGTTTCGGTGGGCGATTTGAAGTTTAACTGTTTAAACAGTTGCAACAACTATCCCATTGTGACCGGTTGATCTGGTGCTATGACTGTTCTTGATTCGTCTTCCATTGCTGGAGTTTAGGTAGGTTAATTGGTATATGATGAAGCAGCAAAAATGATTCAGAATTGTTGCCGCTCTGATACCATGATTTCTAGTTAAACAACGTTTTGTGGTTTCTGATTATTTCTGTGTTGTGTTCATTCAATTGTAATGGTGTTTATTTATAAAGAGTTCAAAGAAACTGCTTGAAATAACTGCTTCTAATAAGCAACTACTTCTGGTAACTGCTATAATACTTACTTATGCTAAATAACCGTAATACATGTAACCGTTATACATAAAACTGCTATACATAATCTAACATTTACTCAAGAGGTGTTTGGGTTTATTTATTGAATGACAAAACTGAAGTTTATTCTTCTTTTCTATCTTTCTTTGCTATGATTAAATTTTGTTAAATACAATATATTCCAAATATTTAGAATCTTTGAAAAAGATTTTCTAAATCATTGTGATAGTGATTTTTACAAATTATGTTTATTGCGGTTAATAAAATTTTATAATGATCTTTAAAAATTCATCTAATAGGTCAATAATGTTAATAAAAACCTTAATATTACATGAATTTTATATACTAACAGTGTATCAAATCTCTGCATTGCACGGATACTATAATTAGGTTATGCTATCAAAGTTTTAAAGAAACAAACTTTATACAGGGTTATTAATCAAGTCGCATTCAAACTGAAATAAACGAATCTGTATTGGTTATGAAAATTTTGTACTTGTCAAGCAGATAATGCCTTTGTATTTAGCGAACTTTTGTGATCATTCAGAACTCAAGCAGGCATAAATCCTTCGACTGAACTTTTCATCAAGGGTCACTTTTGAAATTAGCTTCCTCACTTTAACTTGGATTCATATATTCATGCTTTGACACATCTTTATAGAAAATTTTTACCATTATTTTAATTATTTTCATAATTAGGTAGTAATTAATCATCCTGTAAGTTGAGAAAAAAAGAACATATATACCTTTAAGAAGTATTGACATAGGTACTTGTTTTTTTCATCTTATTATTATTATTATTATTATTATTATTATTATTATTATTATTATTATAAATTTACTGGCTTAATTAGGTAGTAAATACGTAAATAACTTTAGTATAATTAAGCTAGGGGGCTAAATAAGTTATTATATTATTATTATTATTATTATAAAATTTACAATAGCTTAATATACACCCTCGTAGTCTAATCTAATGGTCTCATCTCATTTTGCACATTGGCCAATATACTAATTCAATCATAAATATTTTTAAGTGTGTATAGTTAATTAATATAATAAAAAGTTAATATTAATATAATTTGAATTGAAAAACATGAAATAAAATGTCTATTGTCTTTGTTTTTACTTATAAATTAAGATAAAATATAAACAAATAATGATCAATAATAATAATAAAAAATAAATAGGAATATTAGACTAAATAGGAGCGAGTTTAATATTGCAATGTTAATAATCCTATATGAGTATTCTTCAACTAATACGTCCAAGAA
>NC_080050.1:19954573-19967073 GCF_026212465.1 Amaranthus tricolor | reverse complement strand
GCCCTTTAGCATCCCCAACCCCTTTACGCTTGTAACGCGATAACCCACGCATAGGACACTCTTCTAAGTTCTCATTTTCATTCCGATACAATATACAATCATTCGAACACGCATGAATCTTCTATTACTCTAAGCCGAAAGGACGCATGAGCTTTTTGGCATAATATGTCGACTTTGGAAGTTCATTTCACTCAGGAAGCATTTCACCCAACGCTTCTAATAACATTGTGAAACTAGTGTCGCTCCAATTGAACTTTAACTTAATGTTGAAAATTGTCAATACAGCTGTTATTTTGGTGAACTTTGTACATCCAGGGTACAAAGGCTTTTGAGAAGCCTCTATAGACAAGTCAAAAACACGAGGACATTTTCCTAACTCATCCTCGACTCCCTCCATCATCTCATTAACACGATCTACTATATTCTCATTGAGATCCTCAACAACACTTTTTTCTTTGTAAACTCCCTCCTCACCATGCCAAACCCAAACATGATATTAAGGCCTAAATCCACGTCGAAGTATGTGCTCTCTAAGGATATCAACACTATCTACCTTTGATAAATTGTCACACTTGACACATGGGCAATAAAAATCAACTCCCCCCGTCCTAACTTGATGTTCAACGGTAATACTACAAAATTCTAATACGCCATTAATAAATTCTAACGATTCAATGCTTCCATACATCCAAGAAAGATCTTTTGTCATCCTAACTGTGATTAATTAATTCAACATAAATTAATAATCACTTTTTAACATATATACTTATTTATACCAATCATATTTTACCCTGAAAATATATACTTATTTATAACAAATCTAGTTACCCTAAATATACATACTTCATATTCTAATTCTATATAAGCACTAATTATTGTATTCCAAAACTAAAATCATTCAGAATAATTAACATTGTATACTTCATACTTCATATACTTCATATTCTAATTTTATATAACCAAACATATTCTAATTCTATACTTCATACTTCAATATTAAGCACTACATTGTAAATAAAATCATATTCAAAATATAAATAATAAAATTAAATCATTTAACCCTTAAAATATATGTATTCTAATTCTAATAATTAAAGACATAAGTATAACAACAAACCACATTTTTAACAAAATACACAAATAATTAACAAAAACATAAACTTGAAAAATGTAAAATTCACAAATAATTAATATCTTTAGCACTAAATTACTAAATTACAGGTAAAACAATAAAATGAACTTGCAAATTAACAAAATAAATAGAAATTACCTTGATTTCATGGGTTATGTAATATAATCTACAATGAAAAACAAAAACAAAATTAGAATAAAAAAAAGTAGCCGTAATTTTCATTTGTTTTGAACTTGCAAAAACTTAAAGGTTTGAGAAATTAAAAAGAGAAATTATACCTTAATTTCGTGGGTTTTGAAGATGAACAAGACCAAATGCTTTAAGGTTTCAAAGGGTTTTGAAGAACAATATAATGTCGTGCCTTTTGAAGATGAACACTAGAGTAGAGCAGCTTTGTGAACAGTAGAGCTTCGTGGAGAAGAAGATGATGAACAGAGCAGCTTATTCGTGGGTTTCAAAGGGTTTATGAACAAGAAGATGAACAAGAAGAAGATGAACAAGAGATGAACCAGTAGCTTATTCGTGGGTTTATGAAAATATAATAGAGCTTCATGGGTTTATGAACGTTAAAAGGCGGGTTTTTCATTAAAAAAAAACACACTTTATGCTATGGCCTATGTGGAACCGGAGCATTTGTAAGCTTATTTGTTGTGGTTCTTAAGGAACCGCAGTATATATTCAGCATTTTTAAAATTTTCAATTTTTTAAACATTTATGTGCTGCGGTTCAGAGAAAACCGCAGCATATGCTCCATATTTTTTACCTAATTATTTAATGTTGCGTCTGTGTTTAACCGCAACATATATTGGGCAGCAGATGTGGCTTTTTCCACTAATGTACCTTTTATTTGTAGTTGTTGAATGTTAATTGATCGTTGTCTGATATTCATGATTCTATTTGTCTTCGTCGTCATCATCTAGTTGGTTAGATGCTTTCGTTGACTCTACTCCTGACGATGATACAAATGTATCCATCATCATCATCTTGATCATCATCGTTCTTGAGTCCTTTTGTTCAAACCCCCGCTTGATCCCAATCTTTCTTGCAAACACATATTTGAATAGTATGTGGACCAAGACGAGATCTCTTTTCATCTAGAACTCTTCTAATTGCACTAAAAGCAGACTTCAATACAATAGTAGAAGCAGGAATTGCAAGGATATCCTTTGCAATTCTCGATAGTATGGGGAATGTTATTGATTTTTCTTTCCACCATTCTAAAATATTACAACTACCTTGTTCAATTTCAAAGTGATGTTTAAGATAATGATTGGTAGTAAAATATAATTAATTTAGTAAGGTTTTCCGTTTAAAACATGGGTCTAAAATTGTCGCAATTCCATAAATAATAGGAAAATCAGTAAAATACGTCTTCCACTTGTCCATCATATCTGCAAGAATCGGCTTTAAAAATACATTAGTATCATTATGCGAATGTTTAAGAAGATGATAAAAAAATAGTAATACATTCACTTATTACTAAGTGGACGTTTGGTTTGTAAACATATGAAAAAATCTGAGTTGCGTGGACATACACTTCTAATATTTTCTGTACGCCTATAGCTAGTTTACATGTTTCATCACTTATACGGCAATCCGTACACTTCTCTTTTTTAGTTGATAATGGTCACATAATTGCTTATATCTTCTCTCAACTTGTCCTAATCTAAGCCACTTCACTATGTCTCTAATGAGATCTAATAAATCACTTAGTTGTTTAATACGTGCTTAGCAAAATAAGTTAATAATATGAGCACAACAACGTACGTGTAATAATCTACCACCAAGGATAAAACTAAAAGTAGGTTCGTTATACAAAAGTTCGATGCATTTAATGTTGGCGGTTGCATTATCGGTAGAACAACAAAATATCTTATCTAACAAGTTTCATTCTTCACTTATCTCTATTAATTTATATTTTATTTTATCACCCGTATGTCTTTTAGGCATTAACTCAAAATCAATTATTCTTTTTTGAATAAACAAATTATGATCTATCCAATGTTGATACCAACAGAGTTGAAGTGGCCTTTCTTTTGGAGTTAGAACCTCCCAATGATTTTGCCACTTTAGTAACTTTTTTAGAGGCTTTTTTCAAAAAATAAGACATGATAATATTGAAATAATAATGTAATTAAGAAATAAATAAATAATTAAAAAACTAATTATGTAATTAAGAAATAATTAAAAGACTAATTATGTAATTAAGAGAATAATTGCGTAATTAAGTAGAAAGCGTAGGAGAAGAGATGAATTGTGAATGAAAAGATTGAAAGTGTGGAGTATATATTGAAAAATCCCAACGGCTAGTAACGCCTATTTTTTGACCGGTTCCAAAGAATCGCTGGGCCGAGTGAACTGCACGGTTTTGGTTCCAAGGAACTGTTGGGCCAGGTGAACCGGTTCGAACAAGGTGAACTGTCCCGCGGTTCTTTGGTCCAGTTTTGGCGGTTTTTTCCAGCGGTTTCACGGTTTTGCGGTTCGGGCTGATTCGAAACCTGTTGCGAACGGTTACAGTTCCGGGACGGTTTTCAAGCGGTTCGGTTCTAAGTAACCCGCTCCGTGGCCATCACTAGTTCATGTAACAAACATTATCTTTGGGAAATATCATTTGGAATTTTTTTATCTTTATATTAGTTGTATGGTACTTTGTTTAATTTAATAAATTACGATTCAAATACGTGTACAATAAAGTTGAGAAAGCTATCTACATTACGTAATTGTTTTTCTCGATATGACAAATGAATATAGATGAATATTACATCTAAATTAGTACAAATGTAAGCCAATATTACAAAAAATATTAGTTGGAGCTGATAAATTAGACAAGAATGCATTCACAATAATGTGGATAGAGCCATCTTGAAGAATCAAAACAAGTACAGTTAAAAATATATCGACCTTCGCCGCATTCTTGTAGTTGCCCCTCTTAGAAATCGGAAGGGTCATCAATTAGCCCCAGCTAAGCCGGTTGGCCAAGTTCTAGCCTTCTCGTTAAGGCGCTGGGCCTATCTTCTTTCGTCATGCTTTATTTTACTCGAAACATTATTCATATATCTTTTAGGAAAAATTATTGTAAATAATTCAATCTATTTTTAATTATCTGTCAATAATTACACCTTTTAAAATTTTTTTAATAATTCAACATTTGCTTTCAGTTTGTTGCCAGTGGACCCTTCAAAGAAATGACCTACTATATCAGGTTACCTCTCATCTTCTTCTTTTTTTATAATAATTCAATCTGTTTTTCATTACCTACCAATAATCCCACCTTTAAAATTTTGTTCAATAATTCAACCTTTACTTTTTGTTTGTTCCCAATGGACCCTTCAAGAAACTAAATGAAATTGCTATTACTTACCAAGCTTATGAAGTTGATCATTGCATAAATAGTAATTGTCTTTACATATATATATATACCATCAAATAGGGGTGTTCAAAAATCCGACCCGCTTGACCCGACCAGCTGACCTACACCGAATCCGTTATATATATTATCTTTATCAAGTTGAAATTTACACGTTAAGATATTATAAAAAATTAATAATAGTCGTAAGTTTTTCACTTCCCTTCAAAGTAAAATACCCCTTTGAATCAGTGGCAAATCGAAATTGAGTATTTTAAAATTTGTGGATTTTTTGATAATAATTGAAGAGAATATGTGAAAAATAAATTAAAAGAAATTTAACATGTATGGATGAGATATGTTAGATTATTATAAACTAGTGGCAAAGAGAAATTGAATATTTAGCTTCTTGAAGGGTCTATTGGCAAAAAAATGCAAACAAAGGTTCGATTATTAAAATAAAATTCAAAATGTGGGATTATTGGTACGTAATGGAAAATAGATTGGATTATTATAAAGAAGGAGAAGATGAGAGTTAACCTGATATAGCAGGTCATTTTTTAAAGGGTCCATTGGCAACAAGCTGAAAGCAAAGGTTGAATTATTACAAAATTTTCAAAACGTAGGCTTATTGACAGGTAATTGAAAATAGGTTAGATTATTCACAATAAATTTTTTTATCCTCTAAACTTGCTATATTTAACTTTGTTAAATTTTTAAGGATGAAAGTTTTCGATAAAGCTCATCAAAATAAATGTTTGAAATTAAAAGAGAGTAGACAGACATATATAAGTAGATCGATGAGTTTATTTTGAATCATTTTATAAAAATTATTGCAAATAATTAGTAGAAAAACAGAAAATTTTTCTATCCATTAATACTAACACACAAACATTATAGTCTTGTATGCACTTTCTAACAATATATAAATATATATGGTCAGTTCATATCATTGAGATTTGTCACCTTGATGCTAACTTTGTAGAGACCATTGTAGATATTAACCTTATCTTTGTACACTTTTTAAAACCAGAAATTTGTATGGATGACAAAATCAATTGTGTACTTTAGTTTAGGTTATGATATTTATTGTTATTCAACAATTTTCAATTTTCACTTATGAAATAATGATATAAAAATTTTTATAGTAGGATGGCAGGTAGATATAACAATATTGTATTGAAATCGTATTTGTCTTAGTTAGGGTTTATATGGATAATTAAGAATTGATGGTTGGTAGGTGTACATGGGTATTAAAAGTCTAAACCGTTATGAGTAGTTCAACGGCCAGGTTGAAAATGGATCGGGCTAAAAACGGGCTCTACTATAATTAAAATGGAGATAAGGGACGGAAATGGGTTTTGTAAATAGAAAAAAGGAGCTCGGCTATAATTATTATAATTCACATTGCCAAGGGGGATTATTAACATTTAACTTTTATTTACGATAAATGATAATTTAATTATTATAGATTGATCAATGTAGATTATAATAATTTTATTAATAAAAATAGGTCGGTTCGAGTCTTGCTAGGCTTGAAAGACCGGCCCATGTAAAGCCCATAATAAGTTTAAAGGTCCTTTATCCTGTCCGATCAATATTTGTTCAAGCCTGATCGTGCCCGTATTTGGCCTATTAAACACCCAAAGTCATGAGTATTGATTAGGTGATGGATATGAGGATATATCCACCCACCACCCACCACGCCCTATACCCATTCGACCCACCCCAAATACACCCGCGCCATAACTACACAAGTACTTTAAATCAATTTATTTTTATTTTTATTAAAAATCATTGACAAAATATTTGAAGATATCATTATTACATTGCAAGGTTTATAGAAAATCAAATATACAATTAATTTTGTATGAGGTTTTTATTGTATGGAGCGCATATAATGTACATATAGGTGGATATACCATGATTGTTAATATAATTCACAATAGATATATAAAATATCTAAGTGTAACAAATAATAATATAAATAATATGCCACTAGCAATAAAATAATTTTCAGAAACATATGAAGTATTATTCTATAATCTTACAATTGTAAAACCAAATAGTAGATTCCCAAGACTTGGGAGAGGAAATCAATGAAAATGAATTTTAAAATCAATAAATTAGTCAATTTCCTAATTAGCTGTACATGGTTGTCTAATCAAAAAAATTATACACCAATTACTTCAATTATAAATTTATGACTAAGATTATAAATTTTATTTTATAATCTTTGTAGTTTCTTTTAAAATTAACAACTTGCTTCGTATTATTTTTTAATTTATTTTTTGCATAATATAACATGTTATGAAATTAATTTAGATTTTTCTTGGTTAAAAGTTTAATTTAGTTGAACTTTTTGATGAAAAGTACGTGAAAAGATATTGGTGGACCAGCAACCACAAGATACTTTGATGATAGTGGAGTAGTAAAACATGATGAGATCAGCTTACGTACATGATTGCTTGTTCTCTAATGGACTTTGTGGCAGCTACTTGGTATAATTGTTAATCTTGGCCGATTATTTCTCATTGGCAATATAAAACATTAAATTTACAAATTGCTAATTAAATTAAATTTATAGTCATTATAAAGGCTTCATTATTAGATTTTCGGTGATATGATTACAATTAATGTACAGTTAATTGATATTGGTTGTAAATCGTAAAATTTGAATTCTACGGCTATAAACAATAAATTAGTTAAACTATGTGACTATAATTAATAAATGATTCTAAACATAGAGAAATTCCTGTGTAAACTTATACTTATGGCTCGTTTGATAGTTAGTATTAAACAGTGTGAATATTAATAGAAAGTTACTGTCATTTTGGTTGAAGTATCTCTTGAGATGTTTAATATTTATGTTTCTTCTTCTTCAATAATCTCATTTTCTTTAAAAACTTTATTCTAATTTATTACCATTTGTAAATGTGGTATTACGTGGTAATAATACTTACTTTTAATTGGTTCACTGTTATTATCCCATTTAATTTTCACGCATTCATCAATGCACATATTCAATCATAAATATCTCAATTATAAATATCTCATAAAGTTGGTAAAATTAAAGACTATAAAATATTGATGGTAAATAAGTTTTGCTCCATTGTTAATAAATATATAATTTTTTTTATAATAAGTTGACTACTATTCAGTTGACTTTTAGTTAATTATTATACTAAGTACTAGTATATAATTATTTAATTTAAATATTAAAAAATTACCTACCAATGTGGGATGTGGTACCTAGCTTAACCTTTTGTTTTTTGTCACTAGTATGCAACTTGCATTATTGTTCCATATACCTGGCATGCATTAACTTAAATAACTTGAATTAGTTCTTTAATCATTGCTTAGTGTTTTAATAAAATTGACTAAGACTAAAAGCAATGTTGAAGGTGTATTTTAATTTGAGTGGTTTGGGATGATCAATCAACGCCTAATGGAAATGATTATTATTCTTAATAAGATTTGCTTCTTATATACTAGAGCTAGCTGCTTTTAATCATTATCATTCCCATTGTATTCTATTTATAGAAAAATATGGTCAGAGTGTAAGGAAGGGAGGACGGCGGCAACTTATCACAGCCAAAGAGTCTCCGGACTCGAGAAAGAATAAGAGAAGTTTCTGCAACGGCTAGAGTCGAATGAGGCTGAAAGTAACTCCGCAGACTTACATCATATTGATCAAGCGTGACCCTTAAACATAAAATGAAGATAAATAGAATGCAAATATAAATAAAATAAAGTAAAAATAACAATTAAAAAGGAAAATAATAATAATAATAATAATAATAATAATAATAATAATAGTAATAATAATAATAATAATAATAATAATAATAATAATAATAATAATAATAATAGAATACAGATTAGTAAGTGAAGAGGAAATAAGTAGTCTAAAGCAAATTAACTTGATCTAATTTCAGAGGTACAAAAAATGAAGATTTTTGGTACTGAAAATCTGGAATCATACATACACAAAATAAAATATGAAACCCAGATATTCAATGTTATCTTATGTACGTATAGACATGCGTTGTTGTATTGGAGGGAATGCTTACTAGTTTAGAAGATTTACAAATAAAAGATAAAAGTAATAGAATGTGAATTTTAAAGTGGATTTGCGCTCAAACAATAATTGATAAAATTAGGAATAATGAGTTTACAGAGAGGCTATAAATTGCCCCATATATGCAAAGATGCGGGAAAATAAATTGAGATGATTAGGACATGTCTAAAAAAAATATGTTAACATTGGAATGAACAAGGTAGAGAAAATCGTAATGGAGGGTAAGAGAAATTAAAAAATATAATACATAAGAGAATGTGGAAAAAACAAATAAAAATTGATTTGTAGGAGTTGTGCCTCTCTAATGACCTAACTAGAAATAGGTGTAGTTGGAGGAATAGAAATAATTAACGTGTCCTAGACTATTGATAGATTTTTTTACTTACCTTTTTCTACCTTGTAGTTCTCAATTTTTATTTATATTAAAAAAACATTTTGTTCTTATATTTATTTATTTATATTTTCTAATGGCTAATGTATAGTCTAGTCAGTGTAGTGTTGTTATTTTTAGGAATTAGATATTTTCACAAGGACACGGTGTTACACATATAAATCTCTTTATACAGGGTTTTTTCAATTTGTGGTAAAATGAAACACGTTGCTCACTCTTTCTTTGGAGGGGGTACGCTTGTTCATTTCATTTTGTTTTCGCAACATAGAATTTATTGATATTTAAAATGTCACTGATTTATACTTTAGTGTAATAATTGTTGTTTTTTATTTTAAGCTCCACTGTAAAGTGATTTGGTGACACTGTATTTGGCCTTTATTAACATATGTTATAATTACTATAGTCTATAGTGACATTTATGAAAAATATCAACTAGATCCTATATCGTGAAAAGTTTTAGTATAATTTTTTATTATGTTGTTAAATGGTTTAATATGTCACTACATTCACTATATATACTATTAGAAATTTGAAAAAGTGACAGTTAAATTAAATATTACTAAATATATCCTAGTAAAAGTTTATTATATTATAGTGTATACATAATAATTATAACTATGACTATAATTCAAATTCTAAGTCTAAACAATTAGTCGAACTTAGAGATTTCTAATTCTCTATTGTAATTATTTTGAGTTTACGGCACTCCTTTGCGTATTGATCACCGATCAGATCTAGAATTTTAGAGGAGATTGCCCAAATTTGATGAAGCTAGATAATTATGTGTTTGATCTTATTGCTTTCATTATTGTTGCATATATGATATCGCTTAATTTTAATTTTTTAACTTAAATATCCACCAAGAAGTTTTCTAAATGGTTTTGGGTTTAAAATATGTGTCCACCAATTTTTTTTTTTTAACTTAAATATCTGACTAGTTAAAAAAGAATACGAGGCTCAATAATAGAAAAACTAATTAAATGATAATGATTAAAACAAGCAATTCGTATTAATATATATTGAAAAATGAGGGATTAATATCTGTAAACATTCATTAGGTTAGATTTTTTTATTTTACAAACTTCTCAACAATAATCAGAACAGTAGACCAAGAGTAGAGGTCGTTCTTCCTCATTTCTTCTTTAATATGGACAATTATAATAATTCTCAATTGTACAAAAAATATTAATATAGAAATATTCAAAACAGGAATCCATTAGTATTCTGAGGCCCTTAGCCATCCAACAATGCCACAAATTCAAGGCTATTTAGAAGTAACCCCACTAAAGTTGGTTCCATTATGCTTATTATATTGCAATTTTGACACAATCTAATGTGTTATTTTAAACATTTATATATTAAACTATGTACATTCAAAAATAATAATAAAAAAAAGTTATTATGAAAGTATTCGATTAGACAATTAAAACAAGATCTAGCTTGATTATATTTTTTCTTATATATTAATCACAATATATAAAATAAATTTAAACGATAAATAGTGCTAATAACTGTAATGTAGCAAGTATTTAATAATGGAGCAAGTATGATGATTAGGATGGTCATAGGTCCTGGACCCTGTTGAACCCACCCCAGACCAGTCCCTTTTTTAAGGGTCTGAATCTTGTTTTATGAGACCCATCAGATCCGGGTCGGATTTGAATCCAAAAAATAATTTAAGAGTTCGGTTCTGGATCTTAGGGTTCAGACCGGGACCCAGACCCTAGACCTGCCTCTCAGACCCTAGATACTTTATATTTAAAATTTACTATGGACTAAACTAATAACTTAACTAAACCCGATGATGAAATTTATTTTGTTACTCCTATTTTAATGGTCATCAGAAGGCATATTCATAATAGCAAATCATTGAAAGTACTCAAATTTTGGATCGTGTCTTCATGAATTTCATCTAACTTTTATATTTGGTTTTTAATCATGCATTTGTACATGTGTTTTTAGTGATTACCTTGTATTTGAATTTCATGGACTCAAACTAATATTTGTAATAGAATTTAAGCGTATATGGATGACGCTATGCTACTATGGATGTTAAATTGGTATTAAATATATGTAAAATATGATAATAAGTCTCTTTCAAAAATACGAAAAAAGACTTTAAAAAGTTCAATTTTAACAAATAAAAGCCTTTTTTTAAGACCTATTAAGGACCTTAGACCCATTAGATCCAGACAGTTTGGGTCTGAGTCTGAAAATTTTGGACCTTTAGGGTCCAGATCCGGGTCTAAACCTATAAAAAATAAAAGGGTTCGGGTCTGGGTCTAACCAGACCCCACCCCTGACCATCCCTTATGATGAATGTCGTAGCTTTCGTTTTAGTTATAATCATGGATTTGAATTTTATAATACTGGCTCATATTCAGCATAAGTGTCCAATAATTGACTTATGATACTATTTCTTAATTAGTCTTAAATTTTATTATATTTTTAATCTATATATCAAGATCCAGTTTGATTTATCTTAATACAAATATTATAATATCAACTTATTATAATAGAAAATTAGGAAAAGTTATCGTGAATAATACAAACTTTCACTTATGTTTTTTACAATAATACCAACTTTTGATTAATCATGAATAATGCCAACTTAGAGTACCAACTTTTGAATAAGCATGAACAATACCAACTTAGGGGTTGTTTTCTTTGAATAATACAAACTTTTGTTTATAGTAGGCTATTTGACAAAAACATAAAGGTAAATCAATGATCAAACAAAAGTTGGTATTATTCTAGGAAAACACCAAAATAAGTTGGTATTATTGATGGTTAAATCAAAAGTTGATATTATTGTAGGAAATTCAACAAAAGTTTGTATTATCCACAATAATATGTCCTTTCAGTTATGCATAATTAAAAATATTAATAATAAAAATAGTATTTTAGTAAATATACCGAAGGTCATATAGGACATTTTTGTTGAATAGGAGGAAATAGTACACTAAAGTAGACTAGATATAATTGATTCCAATTATATCTACCTGTTAAATATCTTGAATCTTAAGGCACTCGATCCATGATAGTTACCACAAATCCAACTACACCTTATTCTTAACTAGAGTCATATATTTAAAATGCGAATACGACTTATTTCATAACATTTAATGTGATATGTTTTCTATAAACCTTGGTTTCATTCTCATTTTTCATGCATTGTGCCATTGTGGTCGGCATTGCATTCCAAATCGGAAGCCAATTAAGGAGTAGTATGCATATAGTGATTAAGTAATTAGCACTCATGTATGTCAAATTTCTCAATTTTAAAATAAAACCTTTATTTTTAGAAAGTATTAATATAATTAACTATAGATACTTAGTTTTTTTTTTTTCATTATCCGCAATTTTGAATAACGGTTTAATTTTTAAGCTACAAATAAATTGATAAGAGTGTGATCTTTAAAAATATAAAAAAATAAAAGCATTTTATGGATAACAATGACCTTAAAGTTGAATAGAGAGGAAGACAAAGAAAAGTTTTAGCAATTTTCATAGAGGGGTCAATAATCATAATTAAGTATGAATATCAACT
>NC_080050.1:19928025-19945525 GCF_026212465.1 Amaranthus tricolor | reverse complement strand
TTACCAATCTTATCGCTCACAGTGCCTTGAATCATACTCCCCTCGGGTTGGGCTGGATTCCTCACATTGTTTTGTAAAACTCCCATGTGTCTTTCAAAAGGATAAAACCACCTTAAAAAAACTGGACCTAGAAGCTTGATTTCATGAACGAGATGGACAATAAGATGAACTATTATGTCAAAAAAAGAAGGTGGAAAATACATGTCAAACTTGCATAACGTTACGATCACGTCGACTTGAAGAGCATCAAGTTTAAAGGGATCAAGAACTTTACTAAAAATTGTGTTGAAAAACGAACATAGCTCGGTAATAACATATCTCACATGTGTTGACAGTATTCCACGTATTGCAATTGGTAAGAACACTTGCATCATCACATGGCAATCATGAGATTTCATGTTTCCCAACTTCAACTCACCATTTAGGGTCACAAATCTTTTCATGTTGGATGAGTACCCAGACAGAACCTTAATGGCATACAAAGACTCACAAAATGCCTGCTTCTCTACCTTGGACAATGTGTAACAAGCTGGAGGCAAATAATTTTTAACATTACTCATCTTCTTCTTACTGCCCTTTCCCTTGTCACTACCACGTAGTTCTTACTCACCATAACATGTGGCCAGAACTCCGGAAGAATAGCCTTACATTCAAAGTAATCTCGCTCGGGCTTAACATCCTTTGTCTTACCCGGAATGTTCATGAGCATCCCGAGTATGGCATCACATACATTTTTTTTCTCTATATGCATAACGTCAAGCAATGTTTAACCTATAGATCTCTTTAATATGGAAGTTTCCAAAAAATTGATTCATTTTTCCATAGTCGGTCTTCACCCGCTTACACTTGCCCTGTTTTACCAATTATAGTTTAAACTCCCTTAACCTGTTCGTAAACCTCTTAACCGGTCAACGGTTGACAAGCTACACAGTCCTCAACCTCCCCGGTAAACATCTTTTTCTTCTTACGATGTGATCTCATAAGAGGAACTTTCGATGGTTCATGAATACATGTTTGCACTTAGAAATCCACGTGGATTCCATGTCATCGATACATATTGGGCATGCTTTCTTCCCTTTGTTCTTATACCTTGATAAGTTGCCATATGCCGCAAAATCTTTAATGGTGCATAAAAGCATTGCACGTAAGGTGAACTTCCCATTAGCATATGCATAAAACACCGAAACGTCTTCATCCCACATCTTTCTCAAATCCTCAACGAAAGGTGCAAGATATACATTTATGTCATTGCCAGGTTGTTTAGGACCCAAGATAAGAAGAGAAAGCATAATGTACTAATGATTCATTCACAAACAAAGAGACAAATTATGGATCACTAACAGTATCGTCCAAGTACTATGCTGAGAACTAAGATTGCTGAATGGGTTCATTCCATCCGTACACAGTCTGAGCCTTAAATTACGAACTTGATCCCCAAATGTCTTATGCAACCTATCAATACTCTTCCACTCCGGAGAATCAGATGGATGTGTGAGCAAGTGACCTTTCTTCACCTTATCTGCATGTCACCTCA
This sequence comes from Amaranthus tricolor, assembly GCF_026212465.1. Taxonomy (NCBI): domain Eukaryota; kingdom Viridiplantae; phylum Streptophyta; class Magnoliopsida; order Caryophyllales; family Amaranthaceae; genus Amaranthus; species Amaranthus tricolor. Next base: position 19,943,991 of record NC_080050.1, on the reverse strand, counting down.
AATTTAATGCATCTTTCTTTATCAAAGACAAGCGCTTGAATCTAGGTATTATTGAAAGATACCACAATACCTTAGCCGAGGGCCCTTTAGCATCCCGAGCCCCTTTACGCTTCTAACGCGATAATCCACACCAAGGACACTCTTTTAAGTTCTCATTTTCATTCCGATACAATACACAATTATTCAGACACGCATGAATCTTGTAATTCAACACTGTTGTTAGTTTGGTGAACTTAAATCAACACAATAAGTTATTATAATGACTTAATTAATTTGGGCCTTGTTGAGAATTAATATGTATTTTGTAAATCAACACAGTTGTTAGTTTGGTGAACTCTATACATCCAGGGTACAAAGGCTTTTGATAAACCTCTGTCAACAAGTCAAAAACACGAGGACGTTTTCCTAACTCATCCTCGGCCCCTCCATCATCTCATCAACACGATCTACATCCTCATCGACATTCTCTTCATCTGTCTCATACCCATCAACACGATCTACATCCACATTGATATCCACATTATTGACATCCTCAAACACTTTTTTCTTTGTAAACTCCCTCCTCACCATGCCAAACCCAAACATGATATTGAAGCCTAAACCTAAGTCGAAGTAAGTACTCTCTAAGGATATCAACACTACTTACCTTTTATACATTGCCACACTTGACACATGGGCAATAAAAACCAACTTCCTCCGTCCTAACTTGATGTTCAACGGTCATACTACAAAATTCTAATACGCCATCAATAAATTCTGACGATTCAATGCTTCCATACATCCAAGAACGATTATTTGACTTCCTCAGTGTGATTAATTAAAAATAAATTTAATAATCATTTTTAAACATATATACTTATTTATACCAAACATATTTAACCCTAAAAATATATACTTATTTACACTAAACATATTTAACCCTAATAAATATATACTTTATATTCTTTAAATTTTTCAAATTATCTATATTCTAATAGCCAAACATATTTTTAAATAAAATACACATAAATTAAAAGAATTACCAAACTAATAATATAACTTGGAAAAATGTTATACTTCAATATAAGCACTACACTGTAAAATAAAATCATATACAAAAAATAAATAATAAAATAAAATCATTTAACCCTAAAAATATGAAAAACAATAAAAATTAGTATCAATAGAAATTACCTTGTGTGTTTAGATGAAGAACAATTACAATGTGACCTACAATGAAATAAGAAAAACAAAATTACTACAGATAACCGTTTTTCTAAACAAAACTAAAAAAAACTTAAAAAAACCATTAATTCTTGAAAAGTACCTTGAAGAGAGCAGATTCGTGCGTTAATGAAGAAAATTTGTGGGTTTATGAAGAATAGAGTATATGAGGAAGCAAATCTGTGCCCTTCAAAGCTTGTACAAGAATAAGAGAGCAAATGAAGAGAGCAAATTCGTGGGTTTATGTCGTGAGTGTGAAAAACAGCAGGAAAGAAGAGTGCAAATCGTGAGTTGAAGTTTTGAAGAACAGTAGGAAGAAGAAATAATGTCGCGGGTTTATGAGGAAATGAAGAAGAAATCTTGTATAAGAATTAATAAAATAGTATAAAGAGGCGCGTTTTTTTTTAAAAAAAATGGTTATGTGCTGCGGTTCACAAAAAACCGAAGCATATGATGCCTTAAATGCTGTGGTTTTTTGTGAACTGCAGCACATAACCAGTTTCCATTTTTTTTTAAATACAAGTTAGACTATATGCTGCAGTTTTTGGGGAATCGCAATATATACTCAATTATTTTTTTTACTTGTTTTTTGTTTCCATTTTATGTTGCGGCTGTTATAAACCGCAGCATTTTTCACGCAGCATATGGGCTTTTTCTAGTAGTGTATGCTTATTTTCAAGCGTAACCATTTTAAAACTATAATTGTTACTAATTAGTGTTGCATGCCAAGTTTTATGTCTAACAAATCACGTTTGACCTAGTTTTTCCATGTTAGTGGTTTAAAAAGCCCTTAAAACAACTACTTAACAAAAAGTTTCATATATATACGTATCTTTTCCAGCTAAACATTTCAAAACAATGATAGGTACTAACTAGTGTTCCATGTCAAGTTTTATGTCAAAAACATCAAGTTTGGCCCCATTTTTGCAAATTAGTGGTCGGTTTTATGATAGCATATCACAAGGCATTATAATTATCTGGGATTGCCTAGAGGTATTTCACAATGGTACATTGAGGCTGTACGGGATATGTATGACACAGTATCAACTAACATCTGAACACCTATGGGGATAATAGAGTCTTTCTCAGTTAAAGTAGGCCTACATTAGGGATCGACACTAAAGGCTTTCATTTTTACGGTTATTATGGAAGAGATATCTAAACCGATATGGGAGAATGCACCATAGTGCATGTTATTTGCTGATGATATCGTTTGGTAGCAAAAACTAAGAAGGAAGTTAATACTAATTGGAAGAGTGGAGGGTAGTTTTAGAAGGTAGAGGGTTGCACATAAATCATACGAAGATAGAATATTTGCGATGTGACTTTATTGGGACATCGCTAATAAGGGAGAAATAGGTGATCATTGGTGAAGAAGTTGTTGCAAGTAGGGGTGCGCAAAATGAGACAGGACCGGTGGTCCCAATCGGAATATGTTGAGATCGGACCGGTTGCACCCGGTCCGGGCCCGGGGTCTTACTTATTCTTTATTCCGGGTTTCTGTTTCGGTCCGGTCTAAACCCGGAAAAGTCCGGGATAGACTGGAGTAGATGGGGTATATATAAAAGTAATTTTAAAGAGGAATAATATTTACGATAATTATGTATATACTTATTTAAAGGGCTTTATATATTTTATTTCTAACACAAAACAATTTTTTAACTCAAATATTTTAATTTTATAATACTTACTTTGCTAAATTATTTTTAAATCTTCCATTTTTAAATTTATTTTTGGTATTAAAAGTTACTTTTGGTCTAACTAGTCTAATTTCAGACCGGATCGGGAGGAAACTAGGTTAGATCGAACTGGACAGGATGGAACCGATCCGGTGTCCATTCTTAGAATATTCAAAATTTCGGTCTTCTGGTCCAACGAGTTTCGGTAGGTCCGATCCGGGTTTGAACCGGTGAACACCCCTAGTTGCAAGTATGACCAATCTCAAGTATTTGGGATCAATTATTCAGAGTAATGGGGAGATTGATGGAGATGTTACTCATCGAATCAAGCAGGTTGAGTCAAACGGCGAGCAGCCACCGGGGTACTTTATGATCGAAAGTTTCCAAGTAGGTTAAAAGGTAAATTGTATCGAGTTGCAATTAGGCCTGCATTGCTGTACGGAACAGAATATTGTGCGTAAAGAAGACTTTTGAATATAAGATAAAAGTTACAGAAATGCATATTCTTATGTAGATATGCGGTAACACAATGATGGATATGATCAAGAACCTGAAGTTCAGAGAGAAACTAAAGGTTGCCCCTAAATCTGCAAATATGTGTGAAAATAGATTAAGATGGTTTGGGCTGTACAGAGAAAGACTTTTGACGCCCCTGTGAGGAGGAACAAAAACATTATAGTGGATGGTAAGAGAAGTTGAGGAAGACATAGAAGAACGTGAAGGGAACAAACAAAGAATGACTTGCATAACCTACACCTCTCTAAGGACCTCGCTAGGGATAGAGGTAGTTGGAGGCGTCTTATCCATGTCGTAGACTACTAATACTCTGTTGTTTACTAGTCCGTGTACTTGTATTTGCCTTTGCCTTTTTGCATAGCATTCTTATATTCATTTTTACTTAGTTATTTTTATTTATTTATATGTAATTTATTTATTTATATGTTTTAGACTACTGAGGTTTTTTTTTCTATGGATTCATTTGTACATCTTTCTCTAGTCGAGGGACTTTTTGGCTGCAATTTCTTTTATGGGTATAAGTTGCCGCCTTACTTCCCTCCCAGACCCTGATCATAGTTTCCATGAGTGGGATACACTGGATATGGTGATGATGATGATGAGAAGCCCTTAAAAAGGCTACTTATCACGTGATTTTACACCTATGCTTATTTTTCAATCCAAACCATTTCAAAACTATAACAAGTAGTAGTTAGTGTTGCATGCTAATTTCCATGTCAAATAAATAAAGTTTGACCTGTTTTTACCAAGTTAATGACTTAAAAAGCACTTAAAAGACTACTTATCACGTAAAAGGCTACAAAACCATTTCAAAACTATAATTGATACTAATTAGTGTTGCATGCCAAGGTAAATATCACAAATCAAATTTGATATTAGTTTTCCAGGTTAGTGGCTTAAAAAGCCAAATAAAAGCTAATTAACACGTAATTTTACATATAAACCTATTTTCTTCAAGCCTAGTCATTTCAAAACTATAACATGTACTAATCAATATGCATGCTAGGTTTCATGTCAAACCAATCAATTCAACCAAATTTTTGGAAAATAGTAGCTTAAAAACCCTTAAAATGCCTACTTAACACAAAATTTTACATATATGCCCATATTTTTAAGCCTAACCATTTCAAAATTGTAATAGGTACCAATTATGTTAGATGTCAAGTTTTATGTAAAATAAATAAAGTTTGACCTAATTTTTCAAGTTAGTGATAAAAAAGCACTTAAAACAAATACTTAACACGTAATGTCACTTTTATGGGCATTTTTCGAGCTTAATCATTTTAAATCTATATTAGTTACTACTTAGTGTTGCATGTCAAGTTTCATGTCAAACAAATCTAATTTGACCCAGTTTTTCAAATTTGTGGTTTAAAAAGCCCTTAAAATGGCTACTAAACACGTAATTTCTTATATATGTCTATTTTTTCAAGTATAACCATTTTTAAACTATAATAGGTACTAATTAGTATTGCGTGTCAGGTTTCATGACAAACCAACTAAGTTTGACCTAGTTTTTGCAATTCAGTGGCCTAACAACTCTTAAAACAATAGGAAAATTTCATGTGGTGATCTTGAGTTTTTAGCTTTTTCATGTAGTGGACAAATATTTTTTAAATCCGCTTCGTGACCATAGGCTTCTAAATTTTGCACTCGAGAGACAAAAGACTAACATTTTTGTAAATTTTACATTATTTTTGGATCTTGTAAATAAAATAACCAAGTAAAATATGATTATCATTTACTTTTTTCTCCCTCAGTTCACTCCCTCTCACGTTATTTTTCCCTACTCCCTTAAGAAAAATTTTGATTTCATTAACTCCCTCTTGCTCTCTTCTTCTTCCTTAACCCCCTCTCTCACAAAAAGAACCAGCCACCAGCCTGCCAACCCCTAGGGGCCAACCGCACAACCATAAGTAGCATATCGTAGCCTCCTTCTGCGTGCCTCTTCTCCCTCTCCCCCCATTTTTTTGATTTTCTCCTTCTTGTTAAATTAGTGCTTTAATCATAAAGTTTTGGGTAAATTCATGAAATTTAGTTGAAATTAATTTAGGATATTCTATATGGTAGCAACATACTTTTATGTAACGCTAGAGGTAGCAAATCTTTTAAGAAATTCCACATAATAGCATTCTAATGTTGTACTTAAAGCTACATTATCATTAATGGGGTAAAAGCGTTTGATTGATCATTTAGTTGTGAAATATCTTAAAAATATTCTATATGGTAGCAACATAGTTTTATGGAACGTCAATGGTAGCAAATCTTAACTATAAAATATACTATAGCTTTAAGGAAATAAGACAAGAGCAAATTAGATATTTCACAACTTAACGGCCAATTAAACGCTTTTAGCCCAATAATGTTACTATAGTTTTAGCTACAACATTACATCGCTATTCTGTGGAATTTTTTTTAAAGATTTGCTACCATTGACATTTCATAAAAGTATGTCGCTATCGTGTATAATATCCATTAAATTTATATCTTAATAGAATTTTTAATGGTTAAGTGTTATAATTGTGATTTGAATATGAATATGTTAGGGTTTGTATGAGGGATGAAAATAAAGGTAGTGTGTACTACTTTTAAGTATTTTGGTGATATTTTGATAATGTGACAGCTTTATAGAAGCTTCTGATAAGTGTTATTATTATTTAATAATGGTGTTGTTGATGGTTTGAAATAGTTAGGTTTGTTAGTCACTTTTACTAGTCGTTAAATGTTAATTTTATTATGCTTATGGTGGTGAATATGGTTATTGTTGTTGTTTTGGTGGTAATAAAAATCACTAATAAAGATTATTGTGTTATAAGTCTCTAACGGTGATTAATTATATGTTTTAGTTGTAGAATTTGTTTATTATGGGTACATTGTTGATGTGTAATTGTTGTGGTTAGTATTTAATTGTTGCCCAACTAATCTATTATTATGGTTATGAGATGTCTAAGCTACGAATTACTTTGTTCTTATGCTTTGTCACTTTAAACCTTGAGGAATGTAACAAATTTTATTGAAAATCATCATCATCATGAGTTGAATCATTGAAAACAAGTGTAATACATTACATTATATGATTTAAGTCCACATAGTCTTGCTTTATGGAAAAAGAGTGAATTGAATCTTTTTCTCTAGAACTTACCTTGTTTTAGAATTGAATGGAAAATAATGTTATGGTTAGATTGAATTGATGGTATAGTTCAGAGTAAACATGTTGTGTGTAAGGTTAGAGTGCGTATTCATATGAGTTGTGACTTATAAGGATAGTGGTGGGGTACTTCTTAGAGCAAGTAGCTCTTAAATGAAGTCAAGTACACTTACTAGTCTTACTTTAAACGTATATAGGTGCTTAGTTCATAGGAGGGGTGTAAGAACCTCTTCCAAAGTGATTGTTGTGACTTGTTGTCTTGCAGCTGGAGGTACGTACATGCAGTAGCTAACCCTTGCATGCATCTTGAAATTAATTTCATTAAGTAACAATATTAAATGAGTTTTGTCGAATATGATTTGCTATTAAACATTATTAAGGGCTACTTCAAGTGTGCATTAGTCTGGAGAAATGGTAAAGAATAAGTTTTAATGTCGCAAGAGTAAAATGTTAGACTATATGAGATGGAATGGGAATGATTCCCTTATTGAGAAGTTGTGCTTTATGTTTTATGAATGGGAATGAGTCCCTTATTGATGGAGTCGTGAAATTGGTTAGTTTTAATGGGAATGAGTCCCTTATTGATAAGATATCAAGTTGGTTATTTATTGTGACTCCACTGGATTAGTACCTCAGTTGAATTAGTTCCCAGAGGCATGATTCATCTATATATGGTCGTTGTACGGGGGTATGATCATACTTTTCCATTGGGCGCTGACATGGCCGTCATCGCCCTTAGTTGAGGTGTTAACATGTGGGTCTTGCAAACCCTAATATGGTGTCCTCTTCTCACATAAGAGAATATATGAAATCAAAGAAGAGAAGAAAGATAGTAGAGGCATTGAGAAGTGCATTGAAATGAGAAGTAGTTGGAATTCATACTTTGATATTGAAATGTCACCTTTATCTCATGATTGTTACATGCTTATACTGATTGTTGGTTATATAGATAACATGTTATTAGTTGCGGACGTGTTCTTTGTTGTTTTTGTAACAACCCGAATTACCGTTGACTGAGTAAATAGGGTCATCACGGAATTTATTTCCTTAGAAACTTAAATTACACTTCCAAAACTTGAGCAAAGGAGTCACCAGTTCTTTCACGTAACTGACTCAGCTAATTCTCAAACCAAACATCTAACTAAAATACAAAGTAATCATAAAAGTAACTTTATAAGTCCAATTTAACCAGCACAACCAAGTCTAATATACATTTATCAAAAACCTAATACAATACTACACTTCTTACTTACTCAACTAAAATCTAACATCTCTGTAACTCTAATCATCACCGCTAACCCATCGTTCCCGACCGGTTTCCGATCTGCAAACAAAACTAAAAGTTGGAAGCAACAGAGGGTCAGGTTTAACTGAATGAGAAGTAACAATCCAAAACTACAAAACACAGTAATTCAAAACAGAAGTTTAAGAGAAACATCAGCTTCCTAGATCTATGCGCGCACAGGGAGTGTAGTTTGAGAGGTGCCCCGTAGCTCTAAGGCTATGTCGCTCTCGGGTGAAGCTAGTCTATCTAAATGACAATTCACTTCAAAAACAGGGAGTAGGGAACAATGTTCCTCAACTCCGTCAATGACCAGCTCCCAAGCCGGAATCATTGACCATATCATAATATCAACATAAGCAGTCACAACAACATTTGTCTCAACAATTTTCAATTTCAAAAGAGCTTTAATAAAATTTAATTTTCAAGAATGTAGTCTGACCAGAACCTTTAAAGGACTGCTACTACTCACTGATAATGTCGCATCAAGGTAACGAATCCAGCTAACAACTAGAAGGGTTCTTCGATGATATCGTCTCCTGGAGCATAACAAGATCACAACATCACTAGAGAATGTTCGATACTACTATACTAACATACAACTTATTACATCTCCTCTTAAGACCGTAGCTTAACCAAGAGTTATGTTAGCATTTCTATTGTTTAAAGAATTGTGCGTGTTCTAACTCAAACTCCCAATTCGTCATCCAATAATAATAATCGTGAACTAAACTAGTTTACATTCTCTTAGCGATTACCTAATCACACAACAAGAATAAACATTCTAGATTCTAACCCACAATCATTAAAACACCTAAAAAAATCTCACAATCAATTCAAGAATATCAATTATCTAATACTTTCTTATTAACAACCAAATTCCACCAAATTTCGTAAATTCAATGTCCATCCATCTCATACATGCATATCAAGATTCACAAGGATTCAAGGTTACACCAAGACCCTTAATCTATTAGAATGTATTTGATTAAACACAAAGGTCATTGTTCTTCCTACAATCAACAAGTCTCAAAAGAATCTAATACTTCATTCAAAAATATTTAATTATCCAACATTTAATCTTTACAAATATTCTTTAATAAAATCCTTAATCACAACATTCCTTTAATCCAATTCCCATCCACTTAAGACTCGTCTAATTTAATTAACAAGTATAAGCAACAAATCTTGATTCAATCAAATAGTCTCATATTTGCAATAATTCTTGGTGAAAGACATAGTAAAATAATGAAATGACAAGGAAAAGAAAATGTATTGTTGTATTCAACAAACAAGCAAGCAACAACGACATTTAGGGTATATGCCTTTTTTGAACACAGAGAAGCGATGGGAAGAGTTGATTGTGCAAAAATTCAGAGGAAGAGATTGTTTAATTCGAAAATGAGGGAAAAGAGGAGAGAAAGATGTAATTGCTTCAAAAACCAATCGAAAAGGGTTGTTTTACGTTGAACCGAGGATTGCTTCAAAGCTTTTCATAAATCAATTGATAAGGTTGCGTTATAACTCTTGGATTCAAAGAACACGAAGAAGAATGAAGGTGGTAAAAATGGTGTTGATGTACTCGACCAACAGAAATGGCGAGTTGAATTGACACAGGGAAGAAGAAGAGAATCTTGAGGAAGAAGGTGTTGCCATTCTTGATTGAAATTTTCTTTTTCAAAAAAAAGGGGAATGGTGTGAGCGTGATTGAGTCAGGGTTTAGGAACAAAATGTGAAAGATGATCAATAGTGATAGTAGTATTGAAATCTGATTTTGATTTTTATTATTTATTTATTTATTTTATTATTATTATTATTGTTATTATTTATTATTATTATTATTATTATTATTATTATTATTATTATTATTATTATTATTATTATTATTATTATTATTATTATTAATACTATTTACATGACTCATGTAAGGTTTCTTAATTGTTCCAAAGCCCAATCATCATCTATTCACAATTTTATTTAAATTTGGCCCAAATTAATTTATTCAACTCAACCTAAAATGATTTCAATTCTTAATATTTATTTTAAAATTCTCAAATGTTACAGTTTTGAGCAGCGGGGAAATCATAGATAGACCTTACAGGTGATGGAGTTACTTTGCATTGCATATAGGGGGGAATGAGTGAGACTCTTGAAGTGTGCAATAATCTTATTGTTATGAATTCCACATCTAATTTCTTTTTATGTGAGTTGTTTATGTTTTGATTTAAGGCACATGTCCTCCTTTGGTGTAATTCGGTTTTCGCTGAAAAGTTCTAGTTTGAATGATTTTTGATATTTGGTAATTTTCTTGAAAACCCAAGTGTTTACATGGGAACCACAATCCATGTTAGCATGGTAATTCGTAGAAGCAGGGGATGAGCATTCCGCTGTGATTTTTTGTGACAACTTACAAGGCTAATTATGCCTCTTCTTTATTATGTTTTATTGGTCATTTGCTTTCTTCTAGTGCATCCAACTTTAGGGCAAATGCTGTCAAAATTTGCGCACAATCTTGTTTGAGAGTTTTCCTACTTATTTAATTAAATTGTTCAAACTTTCTCTTTTCTTTTCTTTATTCATTCTATACTTTGTTTTAATATAACACCCGAATTGCCTCTGTTCCCTTGCGATTTTGGTTCCGTATAGAGGGTCGGAATTTGAGGGGTACTACATGCATGCAAAGTTTCATGTCAAAAAAATCACGTTATACTAGTCTATCCAAGTTAATGGCTTATAAAGCCTTTAAAATCATATCAACTAATAAAAGAACTGCAAAATAACACATTGTAACTTCTTAGAGTTTTGCCAATTAAATTAATTTATTAGCACTATAACTGATTTTTTGCATGACAATTTATTTTCCTAAATGAATTTTTAAGTTAAATTAGGTAAGTATCATAAATCATCATATTAATTAATACTTATAAAAGAACTGGAAAATAACACGTGACGACTTCTTAGAGTTTAACCAATCATATTAATACTTATAAAAGAACTGTAAAATAACACGTGGCGACTTCTTAGAGTTTAACCAATCATAATCATAATCATAAATCATAATATAATCATAAATACTAATATGAAAACTTAAAAATAAAATATGACGACTTCTTAGAGTTTAACCAATCATAATTATAATTATAAATCATAAATCATATCATATCATCACATTTACAAATACTAATACTTATAAAAGAACTATAGAATAACACGTGGCGATTTCTTAAAGTTTAACCAATAATAATCATAATCATAACATAATCATAAATACTAATAAAAAAAATTGGAAAATAACATATGAAGACTTCTTAGAGTTTAACCAATCATAATTATAATCATAAATCATAAATCATATCATATCATCACAATCACAAATACAAATAAAAGAACTGAAAAATAACACTTGGTGATTTATTTGAGCTTAACCAATTAAATTAATTTATTAGGACTATAATCAGGGGGAAAGCTACATGGGGCCCGGAGGAGGCCTGACCCCCCTTGTCGAAAATGCATTCCTTTGGACTTTTAGCTTTGGTCCCCGTTCTAATATATGATATATAGTTTAAATAGTGCAAAAATATAACAAAAATTATTATAGCTCAATAGTTGAGAAAATACATTTGTAACCTAAGAGTAAAGAATAAAACCTACTATAAACAAATATTTTTTTTATAAACTAATAAATTTATATTATAATGTCATTACTTTTTATCATTCATAATTTTTGTTATCTAAATTTTTGAAAAATCGCATTATTAATGATACTTCTTTGTCGTTTTTAGCGCCTAAATTTTTTTATATTTGTTCATTACTAATTAAAATTTAATTAGTGATGGTATTAATTTGAAAATATCTACGGTGATTAGGAACTTGTTAGTTCGTAATGTAGTTATGAACCGTAACAAGTAACATAAACTTTGAAGGTAAAACTTAAAGTTGAGCAATTACCCAAAACGTTTCGGATAATTATAATACTTGTCCGAAAACTTTATTTACCATGTTGAGAATAAATTAAATATTTCATACAAGTATAGAAATGATTTTAAGAATGAAACACAAGTTGCCTAACTTGTGACATGTACAACAATTTGTACCCAAACTTTAAACAACCATAGTTGAACCTTTCCTACACTATAATAGATTAAATTGAGGATAAAAATCACCTCCCAACAACTAAAACCAACCAGCTATAGCTACCCCATTTTCCTCCATTGCATGCACTTTGTTCACGTACACACACAAGTTAAATGTTCTACCCAAGACCTCCTCTTTTCCTAGTTAATGATGCGTGTAGCAGGAGCGGCACTCTCGATACATAATTAACATTAATAATTATACTTAAGATAAATAATGCGGAAGTGTAAAACGCCGAACTGCTAAAAACCATTTAAACTAAAATTGTTCAAAACATAAGTAAAAAAAAAATATCTTACAACTGAGAAAATATAAAATAAGGTTTACTTAAATACGATAAAAAAAACAATAAGTACAATATAGTCATCAAGTAAAATCATTGAAGCTAAGTCCTCGATAGAATAATTAAAGTTGCGACCTGGATCGAAACCTGAGCTAAATTTTCCTGCAAAATACTGTCATCCATAATATGGATGACAGCCGATTAAATCGGTCAGCGATAAAGCCGAGTACAATTTTCTCAACAAGCTTATGATGCGATAGTTAAATCATGCTTACAGAATAATCATCAAGCACAATATAGAAGGTTATTACTCATTATTGACCTTTACTAAGCCATTAAGTTACATTCTCAATACTTGCAGAAGTTCATTACTGCTACTAAATACTTGGTAACCTTAATGCTTATTTAATCAAGTTCAATTAAGCCTCATAGCTTTACCATCATAGCACATCACAAGATCACAACAATAATAACAACTGATATATGTAAGGGTCTGGTTAGGTGAGGACCGTAGTCCTAAACCCTAACTGTTGTGGGAGTCGTCACTCCTCTCAATACTGTTATGCTCGAGACTTCACAGGATGGGTTTTTCTCGGACCCCCTGTCTGACACCGCATTTTACGTGCCGGCTAACACGGACGCCGGAATTTTACATGCCGGTCCATGGTTCGACGTTACCTTACTATCAGAGTCATATAATCAATATCATGCAATATCAAACAAGACTCTAAACCGAAATAGTTTACATTCTTATAAGTCAAACTTCCACTAGTCAAATTTTTGACAATTGTACCCTTTTAATAGAAACAAATTACTAGTATCTAATAAATTAATATTAATTAAATAACAAATTTTCGTAGCTATACTAAGATTCCTGAGGCTAAACTAAGTCATTATTGTGTCATAAATAATCATAACAGTCAAGGGTAATAATTCTAAGTACTTAATAACATATTTTATCAAATAACCAGTAAAATAGTAAAACGGATCTATCATCACTATAAAAATAACATAATCCGACAAGTTATTAAGGGTCCAAAATCTATATGAAATGAGTTTTCAAGAAAAACAATGCTAAGTATTTTAACAAATTTGTTTGACTATTTTACCAATAAACCGATTAAAATTTATCAAAACACCAAGATGATATGGAATCATTTTAAACACATAAGTTTATTTAACTAGTAAAATTCATATATATTTATATTATCATATTAATCAAAAATTTCCATATATATGACTTTTTTTTTCAAGTGTCCCAAAAGTATTATTGTTTTGACGAAAATATCACTAAACTGGATATGACTTTAATATTACCATAAAAAGTTTAAATGACTAAAATAAAATCATGTTGATCATGCTTTTATATTATCGAGTAACCATAAATAAATATCACATAACGAGAGAGTTAAGAAAATGTGTACCATTTTCCTCCGAAGGTGGTGCTAAACCAAGTAAGAGAATAATAATAATAGGAAAATAAGAACTTAAGGAAATAAGCTCCAAAAGAGAAAGTCTTCAAGGTTCCAAGCTTCAAAGAAGTAGATCTTCAATTACCCAAAAGAAAATGATATCCAAGTTCCAAAAGATAATACTTGACTTTTCAAAAGTTGATGATTATTGGCTTAAGAAGTGATAAGATCAAGCTCCATCTTCATTTGATTCTTCAACAAATAAAAAGGGTATAAAGTTAGTAAGATGTTAATGAAGTGAAGATATAAGAAAGAATGGTAGAAAGATTTGATGATGGGGGTGCAAGTGATCTCGTGGCTAAGGAGGGGTATTTATAATGGGTTTTGGGAAACTTTTTAGTTCATAAGATTGTATGAAAAAGAACGTTAACTTGTGTAAGTGATTTAGAGTGTGTAAGTGAATGTGTAAGAGTTGGAGTGTGTAAGTGGATGTGTAAGAGTTTGGAGTGTAGAAGAAGGTTAACTTGTGTAAGGAAATGGTGATAGCTTGTATAAGTGATGAACATTATGGATTGATGTAGAAAGGATTTTGATTCATCAAATTTTTGTTCTAGTTTATGCTAGTGAAATGTTTTAGATTAATGGGAAAGTATGATTAAGGTTTGATTATGAAAATATGAAAGTTTACTTAGAAAATTTTAGTTAAAACTATACTTAAAGTTAATAAGAAAAATATAGTTAATTTTTAGGTATAAAAAAATTAAATCAAAGTTGTAAAGTTAAAATGATAAGTAGTAAAGTTAGTTTAAGGAAATGAAATTGAAACGTAACGTTTTAAATAAAACCGTAAATATAATATTAAAATTTTACTTTTCGTAGTATAAAATAATAAAATAATATTTTAGTGCTTATAAAGAAATTTAAGAATATATATACATTTTTAAGTTTAATATTTGGAAGAAATTACAAAAATCGGAATAAGGTTTAGGAATTAAAGGTGATTTGAATTAGATAACCAAAGGATTAGGAATTCGAAAAGAAATTTCGGAATAATTAATCAGAAGATTAAGATTAAGAAATTTGAGCCTGTTACAGGTATCATTACTAGCATGCAAGAGGCAAGAATAGGAGCAAAAGTAAACACCCCCAAACAGCTATAAAGCTGTGTGCTACCCTCCCCATTCACTCACCATTTTCACTTCAACACACTCACAAACTCATTCAAACAACTTCCCTCAAAAACCTCTACAAGTCGTACATGTTTTTTATTTCAAAATCTCTAAAAAAAACACTTGAAAAACACCCATTTTAGTGCATAATAGTTGTAGTCCAGATTAAAAAATCATCATATACTCCTCAAAGTATTCATATAAACACTTACAAGGTCATCTCTAATCATTTCCAACAAAAACACTTTCATTTCCTTACAAAAATACTTACAAAAAGACTATCTATATAAATTTTATTAACATAAAAACTTCATAAAAACATTATTCATTTTATTATAGTTCATCCATATCACTTTGGAGCATTCTTACAAGGTATTCTAAATTCAAGTTTACAAACTTTGTTTTTACAACTTATACTAGAACAAGTATATATAAAAATGATTTTTTTATGAATCCAAAATTATTGTTGATTTTTTTATGAATGCAATATGTTTAGTTGAAGAGTTGGAGTTGAGACTTGAAGGGCAAGAACCCGAAGTTGGAACCACTTCTAAGAACGCATAGGAGCTTACTTGGGAGCTTACGGAATATTTATATAGGCTTGGAGTCGAGGTATGTCATATAGAGTGATTTTCAAAGGATTTAAGAACAAGTTGAAAAAATTTGTGTATAAACTTGTTTTTAAAAATAATTCCCAAAGAGAAGTTCTTAAATCTTGAAAAATAATATCAAAATGATAATTTTGAATATGGAATGATTTATTACATGTATTATTATTGTGGGCATCATGTATGTTGATTTTATGAATTTTTGTATGTTTAAAGCCATGTTAACACTGCTTTATGAAAGTTATTGTGATGAAAATGATTATATAAACTTTTAAAATATTTAAAATGCATTTTAAAAGTAATTTCCAATAGCTGTATGTTAAGAAAATCTTTTGGATATTTTGGTTGAAATTTATTCGTTTAAATGATATTTTAATGGATATTAAGGTGTTAAATACTCTTATTATGAAACATGGTATTAGACAAACACTTAATCATCAAAAATAATTAATAAAACCATATTATAATGTCTCCAACAAGCTTTGGCAAAAATGTAATTAGTTTGGAATTTTTCATGATTTTTGAATAATCG
>NC_080050.1:19912935-19915435 GCF_026212465.1 Amaranthus tricolor | reverse complement strand
AAGAAAGCATGCCCAATATGTATCGATGACATGGAATCCACGTGGATTCCTAAGTGCAAACACGTATTCATGCACCATCGAAAGTTCCTCCCACGAGACCACCAATATCGTAAGAAGAAGAAGTTGTTCAATAGGGAGGTTGAGGACCGTGTAGCTCGTCGACCGTTGACCGGTTATGAGGTTTATGAATAGGTTAAGGGAGTTGAGACTGTATGTGGTAAAACGGGGCAAGTGCAAGGGGGTGAAGACTGATTATGGAAAAAAGAATCAATCTTTTGGAAGCTTCCATATTGGAGAGATCTACAGGTTAGGCATTGTCTTGACGTTATGCATATAGAGAAAAATGTATGCGATGCCATACTCGAGACTCTCATGAACATTCCGAGTATTTAGCCATGGCAAATCCTATTGGACTTCCCACCTCTAGACATGAAGGGAGGCTTGAGGGAAAAGGAACAATTGGCTCCAAATCGGTCACACCTCCTCGAGAAAGCCTTCTACAAGCACACTTGTATGTGTTGCATCATATTCCGAAATTTCATCCTTTTTTGAGTGAGCATTTTGATATCTTGCGCGCAAAACATCCTTCTAAAGGGGATAGGGCATTGATGCAGTTGCATAACAACACGTTTATTAATTGGTTTCATAATCGAGTAATATGCGAAGAACTCAAGGGTGTATCCGAAATTGTTAAGTGGTTAGCTTTTGATCCTCGTGATGATGTCAACAAATATGAGGGTTACGATGTCAATGGCTTCACATTTTGGACTGAGGGTCAAGACAAGAAGTCATCGTATCTATAGAATAGTGGGGTTTCTATTTTGGCGTCATCTACATTTTACGCAAGTGCGAAGGATCAAGCGCCGGTTGATGCTAAATTGGTATACTACGGGCGGGTACATTAAATATGGGAGCTTGACTACTCTATTTTCAATATTGGTCTTTTCAAATGTAAGTGGGTAAATAATAATCGACGATGCATTAAAAATGACGACCCTTGTGGATTAACTCTTGTAGACTTAGCTCGTTTGCGTGATAGTGAGGAGCCATTCATACTAGCTACACAAGCCAAGCAAGTATTCTACATTGTCGACCCGTCTGATAAAAAATGGTCTATTATTGTACCGGAAAAAAGAAGTATCCTTGGTATAGGTGATGTTGAGGATGAGGACGAATATGATGCTTTTGAAGACTCCCCTCCCTTTATCAATCCAAAATCAGTGGATCAAGATGATGTAGATGTTGGTTATATGCCTGTAGATCACACGGAAGAAATACATTTGAATTAAGTGATTCACAAGGTAAGAATTTAAAGGCTTTTAAAGTTTTTTTGGCACTTGGTTTGTTTTGCATGAAACATTGCACATGAAACTATTTGTTATATATTATTGTGTTGAACGTATTAGAATTGTTTTAGTCATATTCTTAATATTACTTAGCTTATGTTCTAATATATTTCTATTCATACTCTTTCAGCTACTGATATACAATGCATCTATTCAGAGACGAAATTGTCCCCGAAATTGAGACCTCGGATAATGAGCATCGTAGTTATGACAGCGAAGAAGACCAAATTGTGAGATACGAGCGTATGGCTGAAGACGCTCCACCGATTGACAATGATTTTGAAACTGAAGACGCCCCACCAATGGATGCTCTCACCACTACCAGTAAGAATAGAAAAGGGCGAGGTCCTACAAAAAAACCTCAAAGTCACAGAACCCATGCATTTGGAATACAATGCATTGGGTCAACCCTGCGGAAAATGGCGTAGGCAATATGAAAAACAAGTGGGTCTATGTATCCGCAAGCTTTCCATATTGCACGCATGGAACGAGGTTCCAGAGGGTTTGAAGAACTCTCTATGGAATGATACTGTGGTAAGCAACTTTACTATTTTTACTCATTTATTTTCATTTTAAAATTAATTTGATTGACACTAATAAATATAAATTTTTTTGTTAGAATCTTTTCCACATCGAGAGCGATGAGGACAAGAAGAATGTGTTTCTTTCAGCTGTTGCTGAAAGATTCAAAGATTTCAAATCCAAGCTAGTAACTGGCTGCATTACGAAGAGCTGTGCCCGTACGACCAAAAAGGTCAAAACAGAAAACGAAGGTGGAGAGCAAGCACCTTCGAAGATGCCCTACGAAATATGGGGTCACATATCGAAGAGGGATTGGGAGGCCTTTGTTGCCAAAAGAACAACTCCCATAGAAGTTGTAAGTATTTCATATTATATTATAGTTTACCAATTTGAATTTACTTCTTTTGATTCAGTCATTAAACTAATACATGACATTCGATTTCTATTGATTAATTAGGAAAAGCGTGGTAAAGCTTCTGATTCTGCAAACAAAAGAAAGTTTTACCATCGCTTAGGCCAGAAAACGTACGATGAGGTCCGAAAAGAGTGGGTGGATGCGGGTTTATACCCCAATCAAAGTTCATCCACGCCCTCATCTACGACTACCTCCGCATCCGTGAATACTCTTGCTG
>NC_080050.1:19888009-19898009 GCF_026212465.1 Amaranthus tricolor | reverse complement strand
ACTGGGACCCATTGGAAAATTATAATCACCAAGTGGAACATCAAATTTGGAGAAAATCCAGGACAACAAACCACCATAGCCTACCATACATCTTTTGGCTATACAATCATTTAAATGCGAAATCATCAAGGAAGGAAAATTGATCTTTATATTGTTCACCATACAGTAAATCAAGGTCGCATCTCGAAGACTTACCTCACTACGTTTTGAATTTCGTGGTAAAATAAACCTTCGAGCAATGTTGTACAGTAACTTGTGTAAGGGGGACAAAACATTGTGACTCACTTTACCTTTCTTTTGCCTAATACCTAAACATCTCCAAACATCCTTTTCATCTATTCCAGAAAACGCAATTTTAGACCCAACATAGTAAACATCAAAACCAGTGGCTGGCACTCCTAGCCACTCTCCTAACGTCAAACTATCAAATTCAATTTCAATTTCTTTAATTGAACTAGAACAAACTCCATCATGAATAGAAAAATTAGAGATGAACTCACGCATAATTTCTGGGTAAATGGGATTGCAGCAGTAATCGCCCATGAGTGATTCCCAATGTTGAGTTTGTAGAATTTTGTGAAATTGAGGAAAGTTTGTAGTCTCATACCACTCTTTGTCGAGGCCAAAGCCAACTGACATTTCTTTAGATAGTTCCTCAGCGTTCAAGTAGTGGGTTACCTTGATTTTCTTGACAGAACGTGTTAGAGGTGTCTTGGATCCTCTTGTTCTCTTACTGCTTGCATGTGTTTGCAGGGAGATGGGGGTTCCCTCCTGTTCTTTTGATGAAGACTCAGGCTTAGGAGTGTGAGAAGGTGGGTAGATGACTTGAAGAGGTACAAGTTGCTTCATTTTAGGGTTCTGATTCTTGGTCTTCATGGATGTTTTGAGAGAGAAAAGAAAGAGAAATGGAGAGAATGACGGTTTAGGGTTGAGTGAAAGGGAAAGGGTAGTGATTATGAAGTGAAAGATGTAACGTGAGGGAGTAAATATACTGAATGAAATGACGTTGTGAAAGTGGAACAAGACGAGTGAAGGATTATGATGATTCAACTCCTACTTCCTTAAAAAAAATTGCTGGAAAATTTTTTTTTTTTTTTAATTATTTATTTATTTATTTATTTATTTTTTATTTATTTATTTTTTTTATTTTTATTATACATATATAATAAGAAAATGATAATATTATGCTACTACCGTTTGATCAAAATAATCATGCAATCATAAGAACATCCAAAGTATATACCTTTAAAAAAATGCGTACCTGATCCTTTCGATAATTGATTTTTCAATCAAGTTTATTGTGGTTGATTGATCATTTTCAATTTTTATTTTGTCTCTAAGAATCATATATGACACTTCCTTTAATGCAGCTTGATCATGCCAAGTTCCAATCTCATTTTCTCATGCTGTTCCCTTGGAAGCGGTTTAGTCATGATATCTGCTATTTGCTCGTTAGTGTTTACATGCTTAACAATAATATTTTTATTTTCAACATTATTCTTAAGAAAATGATGCCTAATATGGATGTGCTTTACTCGTGAGTGATGCACTGGATCTTTGGATATGCATATGGCACTGGTATTTTCGCAATAAATAGGAACACATGCATACTTAATACCAAAGTCTCTTAGCTGCTGCTTTATCCATATCATTTGGGAACAGCAAGCTGCTGCTGCTACGTACTCAGCTTCAGCAGTTGATAAAGCAACAGTGTTTTGTTTCTTGGAACTCCACGAAACTAAACATGAGCCAAGAAATTGTACCATACCCGACGTGCTTTTTCTATTAACAAGATCTCCTGCATAATCTGCATCACTAAAGCCTTTCAAATCAAAGACATCACTTTTAGGATAAAATAATGATAAATCATCTGTTCCCTTTAGATATCTCAAAATACGTTTCACTGCAGTTAGATGTGATTCTTTAGGGTTAGATTGAAATCTCGCACATAGACCAACACTAAATGAAATATCGGGTCTACTAGCAGTTAGATATAATAAAGATCCAATCATGCCTCTATACATAGTTTGGTCAATATTTGTTCCATTTGTATCTTCATCTAATCTTACATTAGTAGCCATGGGTGTATGGTTGGTTTTAGCGTTATTCATGCCATATTTCTTAAGAAGTTCTTTTATATATTTTTGTTGATGAATAAAGATACCATTAGCAGTTTGTTTAATTTGCAAACCAAGAAAGAAATTTAATTCTCCCATCATGCTCATTTCAAATTCAGTGCTCATAAGGTTAGCAAATTCTTTACATAGCAATTCATTTGTGGCACCAAAAATAATATCATCAACATATATTTGAACAACTAATATATTGGAACCTTTATTCTTAAAGAATAAGGTTTTATCAATTTTACCTCTAACAAAGTCATTTTGAATCAAAAATTTTGATAGTCTTTCATACCATTGCCTAGGAGCTTGTTTCAACCCATAAAGAGCTTTATCAAGCTTATAGACATGATTAAGACACGAGGTATTCTCAAAGCCAGGCGGTTGTTCAACAAAAACTTCTTCATCAAGAAAACCATTCAAGAAAGCACATTTCACACCCATTTGATATAATTTAAAGTTCATAAATGCAGCAAAAGAAATTAAAATTCTAATAGCTTCTAACCTTGCTACTGGAGCAAATGTCTCAGTATAATCAATATCTTCTTGTTGATTGTACCCTTTGACCACGAGCCTTGCTTTGTTTCTTACAATTATTCCATGCTCATCTAATTTGTTTCGAAATACCCATTTCAAACCAATTACCTTCTTGTGTTTCGGTTTGGGTTCTAAATGCCATACTTTGTTCCTTTCAAATTCGTTCAATTCATCTTGCATGGCTATGACCCATTCTGAATCCTTTAGAGCTTCTTCGTGATTTTTGGGTTCAAGTGATGATAGGAACGCAAAATGTGCACAATAATTTCTCATTTGAGATCGAGTTTGTGTTCCTTTATTCAAATCACTTATAATCAAATCAAGAGGATGGTATTTTTGATATCTCCAAGGTTTTGGCATAAAATCTCTTGTGGGAACAGTAGCATGTTCTGGTTCATCAGCTTGATTAACATTCTGTTCAGCTACTGGATTGTTCTGCTCATCTGTGGGAACAGCTGGATTGGGAACAGTCTGCTGTTCCTGATGTTCTGGCAGTTCCTGAACTTGATCAGTATTTTCTGCTTCTGCTGGAACCGGCTTTTCACCAGTTGTTCCTTGATCTTGCACGTTCAATTCTTCATCATTGTCCTCTAGATTTGCAAGACCTATCTTAAAATTATTTGTATCCTGTTCACTTGACAAAAAGTTAGTTTCATCGAAAATTATGTGAACGGATTCTTCCACACTCATTGTTCTTTTGTTATAGACTCTATATGCCTTACTTTGAGATGAGTAGCCAAGAAATACTGCTTCATCACTTCTTTCATCAAATTTTCCTACATTCCGTTTTCCATTAACATGTACAAAACATTTGCATCCAAACACACGAAAATAGGAAATATTTGGTTTAACACCTTTAAGCAATTCATAAGGTGTCTTAGAAGTGATGGGTCTTATTAACACACGATTCAAAATGTAACATGCAGTATTAACAGCCTCGGCCCAAAAATTTCTAGGTAAACCACTAGCAATCAACATAGTCCTAGCCATTTCTTCTAAAGTTCTATTTTTCCTTTCTACTACACCATTTTGTTGTGGTGTTCTAGGAGCGGAAAAATTGTGATTTATACCATGTTCATTGCAATAACTCATAAAACTTGAATTTTCAAATTCTTTACCATGATCTGACCTTATGTGAATAATTTGATTATTTGTAGATTTTTGTAATTTGTTAGCGAAAGAAACAAACTCATTAAAAGCTTCATCTTTACTAACCAAAAATAAAGTCCATGTAAATCTACTATAATCATCAACAATAACAAACACATATCTCTTGCCACTACGGCTTTGTATTCTCATAGGTCCACACAAATCCAAATGTAATAATTCAAGCGTTTTTGAGGTGGTCACAACATTCTTTGGTTTAAAAGATGACCTTACTTGTTTTCCTTTGGCACAAGGATCACATATTTCATCCTTAAGGAATTTTATAGCTGGTAGTCCTCTAACTAGGTCTTTAGATCTTAATGTATTAATCAATGAATAACTAGCATGACCTAGACGCTTATGCCAAAGAAGTGGGTCGTCTTCTATAACACTTAGACACGTTAGACTGTTTTTGGGAACAGTGTCCAGGTCCACCACATAGGTGTTCCCTTTTCTGTTTCCCTCAAGAATGATGTCTCCAGTGTCATTCCTAGAAATAATGCACTTTTCAGAAGTAAAGTTTACAGAGTTACCCTTATCACAAAATTGAGAAATGCCGAGTAAGTTGTGTTTCAAATTCTCGACTAAAAATACATTATCAATGGCGTGGGAACATGACCTTCCAACCTTCCCTTTGGCGATTATCTCACCCTTCATATTGTCACCGAAGGTTACTGTTCCCCCATCATAGGCTTCAAGTGAGAGAAATTTAGATTTGTCACCCGTCATATGCTTGGAACACCCACTGTCGAGATACCATGAGCTGTTCCCCCTCACTTGGACCTGTAAGATAATTAATTGTTAATTATAGGAACCCAGACTTTCTTGGGTTCCTTGTCGATCTTACATGAATCATATTTATCAATTTGAATATTATCGACATAATTTCTGTTAGAGACAGTATACTGTTCCCTTTTGGTGCACTGTTCCTTCAGATGGCCAGCTTTTCCACAGAAGGTACAGTACCTGTCTCTAGGAAGATCAACGTAAGCTTTTTTACTTTTGTTATTCTTAAAATATTTTAGGCCTTGTGATTTCTTACTTTTAGCATCTAGAATCCATTTGGGAGTTATTTTGATTTTCCCTTTTTCTCTTGAATTTAATTCAAGATTGTTATTGTTGCTACGGTTGGATTTCGAATTCATTTTTAAATATTGAAAATCATTGCATAAATCTTTAGTAGATGCATCTATCAATTCCTCATTTAAGCCTAATAATTTGTATTGCGATAGCTCAATGTTAAGAATAACATTTTCCTTCTTAAGTCTCTCCATATTTTCCTTTACGATTATATTTTGGTCCAACAAACCGAAAAATCTGTTTTGGACATCATGTCTAAAGGTGTTTATGTATGAGACATGGTCTTTGCTTACCTTAAGTTCCTTTTCTAACTTGAGACACTTATCATTGCAATTTTCAAGTTTAACTTGTGTCTCTTTTAACAACTCTTTTAATTCATTTTTACTTAGATTGAATGAATGGTCAGAAAATGAATTAGAAATATTTATCTGCTTCTCCTTGCCTTTATGCGTAGCCATGAGACATAGGATAGCTGTCTCCTCTTCTTCGGGAACAATAGTTTCATTCTCACTTTCAGTTTCTCCCCATGCAGCAATCATGGCCTTACGAAAGTCAGTCTTGTTAAAATTCTCTTTGTTCAACGGTCTTCTTGAATCTCTTGTCCTTCCCTTGCCCTTTTCATTCTTCCATGTTGGGCAATCCTTGATGAAGTGTTCGGTACTTCCACATTTGTGGCATTCAAGATTTTTTGTTCTTCTTTCTTTGTTGTTTCTTCGATTTGCATACCTGCTGTTCCTGAAGAACTTCTTGAATTTTCGTACCAACAAAGCAGCCTCTTCTTCATCACATTCTGATTCGTCCTGTTCCCCCGCTGCCAGAGCCAGTCCCTTGTTCCTGGAACTGTCTGCTGTTCCCAAATGCAATTCATGCGTCATGAGGGAACCAACCAGCTCCTCTAGATTGAACTTAGTAAAATCTTTGGACTCTTGTATAGCAGTAACCTTGGCCCTCCAGCGCTCATCTTGAGGAAGGCTCCTTAGAATCTTCCTTACTTGTTCATCAGTGGGAATTATTCTTCCAAGAGAAACAAGCTCATTTGTTATGTTGGTGAACCTAGTGAACATCTCTTGGATACTTTCTCTTGGCTCCATAACAAATCTCTCGTATTTAGACATTAACAAATCAATTTTGGACCGTTTGACTTCACTTGTTCCCTCATGGGTAACAGCAAGCAGGTTCCAAATTTGCTTAGCGGATTTGCACCCCATTATTCTATTATGCTCGTTTGGTCCAAGACCACAATGAAGTAATTTTATAGCAAGAGCATTTAATTCCATTTTCTGAAAATCTTCTTTTTCATATTCCGTTATTGGTTTGGGAACTACTTCATTGTTGGAGTTAGTAATGGTTACCTCAAAATCTCCGATTTCGATGACTCTCCACACTTGATAGTTCTCAGCCTTGATGAAGATTTCCATCCTATTTTTCCAGTATGTATAAAATTTTCCATCGAACATTGGCGGTCTTTGAGTTGAATATCCCTCTTCCATTCGCTCGTTCATAATTGACATTTTTCGGGAACACCAGAATCTGCCCTCAGGGTTTCCTGATCTTCTGGGAACAGGGCTGTGATACCAATTGTTGATTCAATTAGGAACGGGAACAACAACAAGAGGGGGGGTGAATTGTTGTTGTTGCAAGTTTAAGCGATTGTGCCCTGTTTTTGCGGAATTATTCAAAATAAATAAAGCTTAAACTAAGAGCAAAATAATAAGAGAGACGCACGATTTTACGTGGAAACCTTTTGGGCCTAAACAAAAGGAAAAACCACGACCACTTGGGATTTCTAACAACTTCACTATGTTTAAGGCAATTAGTTACAATTACAATAAACACCTTACTTCACTCGAAGCGTAACAACTAGGCCAACTCTTCACTCTCTAATTGCTTTACTCAAAGCAACAAACTTAGCTTTACAATAAGCTAATCCTCTCTAGCTTCACTAAAAGCTATCTAACTTCCCCCTTAGACTCACCCGAGTCTAATTACATAAACTCTCAAAAACCCTTACAAAAAGGATAGAAATTCTCTAAAATAAATCAAAGAGTTGCACAAGTAAATATTATGAATTAATTGGCAATTTAAAAACACAAAATATTACTTGTAGAATTTCAAAAATCAAACGCACAAAAATTATTTTTCTCTTAAAGCATGCGTTATATTGTATGAAAAACCGAGCTAGTTAGCTTATTTATAATAAAATAAATTTCTAAAAATAGAAAAATATTCCAACCCATTATCCTTAGTCATGGATTAATGAATGATGCTGAATGGATCACAAAACGGTTAATACTTCAGCCTTTGAATAAATCAAACAAACGGTTAAGGCAATCAAAAACCGCTATTCACTGTTAACCGCTGTTCCTTAATAACCGCTGTTCCCTAAAGTAGCAGTTTCTTCAGTAGTAATTCCTGTTCCCCAAATTAATGGCTGGAACTTCATGCTATATTTAGAAAACGGTTTGGTAAAACGGTTATCTATTGACTAATTCCAAAAACGGTTATCTTTTGGCTAAGTCTTAGAAAATGGTTATTTTTACTATTTTTAGGAAAAGATTATTTTTATTATTTTTC
The DNA here is from genome assembly GCF_026212465.1 of Amaranthus tricolor. Lineage (NCBI taxonomy): Eukaryota > Viridiplantae > Streptophyta > Magnoliopsida > Caryophyllales > Amaranthaceae > Amaranthus > Amaranthus tricolor. The sequence continues at coordinate 19,890,552 of NC_080050.1, read as the reverse complement.
AGAAAATCTAAAAAATAATTAAGACCTAACTGCTGTTTCTACTTTTTAGTAGATCCAAGTTTATCTCCTAAAAATAATGAATTAATCTTGAAACCACCACGTAAGGAATTTTAGAAATTCTTTTTGCCAATTAACTTTAATAAACTAATGCAACTAATTAATTTAAATACATTAACTAAAAAATAAAAGATAGAATTTATTAGCTAACGTAAATTGACTTCAGTTTGGGAATACTGCACTGTCTCCAAATTCCAACTTGCTAGAACATCAAACCTGGGAACAGTAGACTTCCTGTCTCCATTTTACATCCCACGTGATATACTCTTCTAACATCTCTTGAAACCTTTTGACATGTATATTCCCATGAACTAAGCCATAGGTACTATCAACGATCACAATTAATCGGATATCGACCTGCACAAAATCTCTAGACACATATTTGCTAAAGTGTAGTCATCATCAAAACTCAAGAGGTCCAACAATATACATATATATATATATATATATATATATATATATATATATATATATATATATATATATATATATATATATATATATATATATATATATACATATATATATATATATATACATACATACATATATATATATACATACATACATACATATATATATATATATATATATATATATATATATATATATATATATATATATATATATATATATATATATATATATATATATATATATATATATATATATATATATATATATATATATATACACATATATATATATATATATATATGAAAGTTAATAGGAGGTTAAATACTCTCTAGAGGGGGGGGTGAATAGAGAGTTTGGGCTTTTAAAACTTTTCTGGCAGTTTGTCTCAAGAGTTTGAGGAGACTGTCAAAACTGTCTTCTGAAACAGCTTTGAGCCAATTCGTAAACACTAATCGTATGTGCGGAAAATAAACTTTAAAGAATAACACACGATATGTTAACGAGGTTCGGTTCTAACCAACCTACTCCCCGCCTATGGGTTCTCTTTCAACCCGTAGGATTTCAACGCCTTTTATTAATCCGACTTTAATACAACCAAGAAGATCTCACTATCTCCTCTCACCACGCTCTTCCCCTTGAAGAACCGTATTACAAGTCCCTTTAATAAAATTAAAATCCCAAATCTCACAATAGAGATTCACAAGTTGAGCACTTTGAAAAGTATTCTTGATTAGGCGTATTAAACTTAATCTAACTCTTTTTAAACTCTTAAGCCTATTACAAATGTAAGAGTTAGATGAACCAAGAATTAAGAATTACGAATTACAAATTACAAATTACAACTCTTAGAGAATTTTAAAACAAGAGAGAAAGTTGTAAGAAGTGGTGCGTCAAGATGTATCCTTAGTTCTGGAAGGAAGCCTCATATATATAGTGTTACGCCTCAACACATCTTCAAATATTGTTTAATCAATATATGTTTAATCAATATATTACTTAAGTTCTTTAAGCATATTACATTGACTCCGAACTTAAACAATTAAATGTAATTACTTAATTTATTTGTTTAATCAATATGTGTTTTGAATTATCATCATTCAAGAGAATTAAGTCTTCAATCTCCTCTTATTATTTAAGAGAGTAGAGTCTTCAATCTCCCCCTTGATGAAAGTCAAAACCATATTTTCTTAAATCATATTTCTAAGTTAATATGAATTGAAAAAAAAAAAAAACTTATCCAATATTTCTTAACATGTTTTCAAAACAGAACAATATAAAAACAAAATAGTATAATCCAGCAAATTTTATCCAGCAAATTTTTATACTTCATATCATTACAATCATTATCTATACATGCAACAAGTATCCAATCATAATACATGCAAATATAATAATCATCATTGTAATGTAACATCATATCAAACCTTTAATATCAAAAACATGACTATCAAACATTAATAATCAGCAATTAGCAATTATCAATTTTTATATCTATATTTTCACAACAAATGAGAAATCAGAACAAAACATGCATTCAACAATATATTATATCAGAGCATAATATAACAAAACATCAAAAACAGTATAAGCAACAAATAAATCAGAGCAAACAAACAAATAAGCAAGCAAATATCAAGCAAGCAACAAAAAAATAAGCAAGCAAATATTACAATTATTCTCCCCCTTTTTGACTTTCATCAAAAAGAAACAGGAAGAACTAAAATGTTGGGAGTGTTAAAAACAAAAAAAAAACATTGTTTGCCGAAAATAAAAAGATTGTTCATCATGAATTAATAATTAAAATTACTTCCTGGACCTCCTCTTCCTTTTCTTGGAAGGAGCCTATTTTCCAAGTGAAGTCGTTTCATCAATAGTTGGATTAATGATTTGGATAGGAGTAGTCTCAGCAACATCAACATCAACAGTTTGACACTCAGCAGCAACCTTTGGATCATCATCTCCCTTCTTCTCCTCTGCTTCCTTCTCCTTAACTTCCTCTGCCTTCTCCATGCCCTCATCCTCTTTAGGTACAGCAGCATCACCATCAACAACCTCTTCTTCCACTACCA
>NC_080050.1:19833196-19873196 GCF_026212465.1 Amaranthus tricolor | reverse complement strand
GAAATCAATCAAAGTATGAGTTGATGTTTTGATGAGAAAATTGTTGAAGAGATCAACAATAATAAAAGAGGGGTTTTAAAGGTGGTGGTAGTGGTAGTGGTGTTGGAGTGGAAGAATGGCAGTGATTGAGTAGGGTTAGGGAGAGGTTGAGGGGGAAAGGTTTAATTGGAAAAAATTGGGTCAATTAGGTTAGATTAGTTAAGTTAATTAAGTCAAAGGTTATTTAGCTTGGTCAACAGTCATTCAACAGGTCATCCGGTGAAGTGGCTATATCCCTGTCGTATTTGGTAACTTGAAGGTTGTTGTTTGTAAAAAAAAAAAAAAAAAATTATCGCTATTTATTTGAAAATGACTAAAATTCAAGGCTGTAGTTAGTAATTGATCATAAAAATATTAAAGGAAAGTTAGTTGAAAAAAATATGGGATCAGAACTAAAAAATATTTTTATAAAGTTCTTGGGAAACATGTGTAAACCATAAGGAATATAAAAATGTTAGAATGAAGTTAGTCGAAGATATGTGAAGCCATAAGCTAGCATTATTAAAATATTAAAATGAGGATGAACATGTATAGTTTTTGTCCGAAAATTGTGATATAAATGGAAAGAATCTTTATAGGAAAAACAAAAGAAACACCAATAAATGTCAAATGAGTATTTCTTTAAGGAACGAAGTGAATATTATTTTAATAAGATCAACACAATTAATTTAAGAAACATTATTGTTTTCTATTTATGGTTAAATTTCATCATTCAAAAAGACTTGAGTCTTCAATAAAAATCGAGACAAAAATTATTCAAAAAAATAATTCTGCAAAAATTTGTTCAGTTCGTCTTGTATGACTCTGTCTCACTTATGAGACAAACCCATATAATTAACTCATTTCTCTAATGGATCACTTTAAGAGCCTAAGTGATTGTTTAAGATTATAAATAATGGCTTTAAAACTATAGAAAAATAACCATTTTAAAAAATATTAAAACGATCACTTTAAAAATATAACTGGCCACTTTAAGACAAACTATATATATTCTGCGTCAGCTAAATAGAGATTGTCTCACTGTTTGGCCGTTTCATTTGAGAATTAGTGAAACTTGTATATCATACTATTTAATAAAAACACTTAAAAAATGACACGTGTGATGTTCTAAGATATATTACCAAGTATAATATTATTAGTGGACTTAACTTCCTCAAATTTTACTTAATTTCTCACCCGTAATACTTAAAATAAAATATTCAAGAATGTATAGTTGTATGTATTCTAAATCATAGAAGATACGCAAAATAATTTAGCTCCTAAAATGGAAGCTTTACATAAATTATAGAGAACTATACTATTATTCTATACTATTTAACAAAAAGTTTAGAAAATGACACGTATCAAAATCTAAGATTAGATTACCAAGTGTAATAATATTAGTGGACTTAATTTGCTTAAATTATTATTACTTAATTTTTCTCCAGTAATACCTAAAATAAATATTCAAGAATATATATATGTATTCTAAATAACATGACATCCTTAAAATAACTTAATTCCTACAATGAAAGATTTGTTATATATTACAGAGAAACATTAATTGATTAATTTATCAAATGCGTGGGAGAGGGTTGCATGGGGTTTGGAGTTTTTCAATTAATTTACTATTGTTATTTAAATAACTACTTAATTAATTATTTATTTAGATAATTACAATAAAATATCTTAATTCATAAAAATAACTAATTTAAAAATTAGATTTTGAATAATAATTAATTTTACAAATCAAACTAATTTCAAAGTAAAATATAATTCTGTACAAATAATGAAGTCACATGGACACTACGCACACATTAAATTAGTAGGTCTTATATATTTTTATATCAACATAATCGGAGTATGCAATTTGTCAAACGGTCATAACCTAATAAAATAAATTGACCTAACTTCAATCCAATTTCTGCAATACATGAAATTTAGTTAATTAGTGGTAGAGTAAGCATACTAAGCAAAGTAAACCCTTACTAAATGATATTTTCCTGAGTCTAATAGAGGCCCTAAGATCAGCAAGTGGTCTCTTAGAATTGAGCTTCCCAAGGGTGATAAGGAGCACAAAGGGTCCTTGGCCCTTTTCTTTCTTAGCCTATGTGCCTTGAATGATGGCACTCACTTGCATTGGCAATTTAACAACTTTGCTCTCAAGCTTCTTTTTGTTTCCGAAGAGAGTCTTAAAGTACTTAGTATATTGAGGCATTTGTTTTATCGCCTCCAAGAATGGGATCTTCATCTAAAGCTTCCTCATACGCTCAAGGAATTTAAGAAGCTTGTCTTGCAATGATTTTTCCATCGCTTTGTATGGAAAAGGTAGCAGTAGGGCATGTACGCTCTCAATTATACTTCTCTCTTGTATCTTCTTCCATCTTTCTTCTTCATCCAATGCTCTCTCCTCTTTTTCTTCTTCAACTTCATCTTTCTTCTCTTCCTCAACATCATCTTTCTTCTCACATTCTTCTTCAAAAACTCCCTCTTTTTGTTCCTTCTCAAGGCCACCCCTGTGCTCAACATTCACTTGAAGATGATTGCCCCTTGAAGAACCTTCCCCAAAATCATCCTTTGTAGCCTCAAATTGAGCGGGGTATGAAGTTCCAAATTTAAGGAAGATCACCTTACATGTAAGATGGTTAGAGTTGGAGTTTGGGGTGTAAGGTAATGAAGGTTGGGTAGATGGGTTGGGTTGAGGGTTGGATGGAAATAGTGAGGGTGGAGGTGGATGGGCTAACTGAGTAAGTTGAGATTCAAACATCTTCTGTTGGACTTGAAGTTGTTGCATTTGAGTAATCAAAGTTTGATTGATATGGGAGAGCGTTTGATTTTGTTGAGTAAGAGAGCTCACTTGAGTGGAAAGGTAGTCATGGGTTGGAGCAGGGTTTGGTGGTGATTGTACAGGAGGATATGGCATGTTGGGGTTGGGTCGCGGCACTTAGAGGTATGACCTATTTCCATTAGGCCTAAAGAAGCTTCCACTGGCTTGATTCCTATAGGGCACATGGTTGTTGGAGTTGTATCCTAGGTTGAAGTTTCCTTGGTTATGATTGGAATAGAAGGGAGGTCTAAATGGTTGGTTGTTGTATGAACCTTGATGAGCATACTCTTGACCTTGGCCAACTCACGACCGCCATACATTTGGGATTATATCCATATCCATCATAATTCATAACTGGGCCCCTTCTTGGTTGAATCCCCATAATCCACAGCAGCCACATGCTCAGAATTTGAACCCTCACAATAGGATGCATCGTGATTATTGCCCCCGCAGATTCTACATGAGAAGGATATAGCTTCATTAGCAACAGATACATTGGAACTACCTTGAGCCAACTTGAACCTAGAAAATTTCTTATCCATGATTGCTTCGATTTTAGCCCCAATTGAGTCCAAGTTGCTCGTGTCAATCATTCCCCTAGGTAGTTCACTACTCCTCGCTCCACCCCAAGAGCTATTTTTAGCTATCTATAATCTTTGCCTTTACTTGATTGCATGGGACCTTGGAGAGTTGCGCACCAAACGCTGAATCTAAAAGTGCTTTTGTAGATTCGTTGAGCTTATCGTAGAAGAAGGTGTTTAGGTGATTTTCCCCGTACTCATGGTGCGGGCAAGCTTTGATTATCCTCTTAAATCTACTCCAAGTAGCACTGAGGTTCTTATCATCTTTTTAAGTGATGCGATTTTCTTACGCTAATCCTGTGTTTGAACCGTAGGATAGAACTTTTTTAGAAACATCATCTTCAACTGAGCCCAAGTAGTGATGGAGTTGAGCTCTAAGCACTTGTACTAATCCTTGGCGTCACTGGCTAGACCCACAGGAAAGAGGTGCATTGGCAAATAGTCTGGACTGTTGGGGCATGGAGGGATGAGTATACATATATCTGAGAAGGCCTCCAAGTGTTGCAGAGGACATTCATTCTTAAACCCACAAAATGGGATCTCCTTCACCATTCGAGTGAACTGGGGGTGAATTTGGAATGGAGCTGGGGCTATGGTAGCATAACACCTACTTGAAACTCTTAAGACCCAGGTGTCCCAAAAAGACCAAACAGAGGTTGAATTTTAGCCATCGATGGTGTAGGAGGATCGGGTATGGATGGTTATGACTGAACATGAGATGGAGATCGTCCTTACTACTACATTAACGAGCAATGGCGACGCTCTATTGCGACGGTTAGTTATGAACCGTAGCAATAGATAATCTATTGCGACAGTTAGGACCCTATTGCTACGGTTATTTTTAAACCGTCGCAATAGACCACATATTGCTATGGGACGGATACCTATTACTACGGTTGTGTATAAACCGTCGCAATAGACCTTGAATTGATGAAATTATAATTAGGGCAGTTGCCGGGAAATGAAAAATAAAAATTTCATTTCCTTTCAACTTTCCCACCTTCAATTCACAAAACCCTATACAACTTTCATTCTTCGCAAAGACCTGAATTTGATTTCAGAAAACCATATTCACCGTCCCACCTTCTTGATTTCTTCATTCTTTGTGAATTTATTTCCTCTGAAACTAAATTGTAATTTCCTCTGAAATTGAATTTGATTTCTTCATTCTTCTTTGAGAATTTCGATCTACTGTTCATTGGTTGCTGTGGGCTCTGAAACTGAATCTCGATCAATTGCTGCTCTGTTCTTGGCCATCCTGGAGGTTGTTCGCATTGCTACTGCTGTTCGCTGGATTCTTGTCAACTAAATCCGTTACACCCTCAAAATAAAGGTACTAAAATTTGCGTTTTCATTCTTAATTCATTTCAGTTCTTAATTTTGCTTGATCTTGTTATACCTGATCTTTTTATTGTTCCTAACTGTGAGGATTTCGTTGTTTGTCTTAATATAGTGCTGAATTTTTTTTTGATTGAATCAGTGGTTATTTAGATTGCCCATGTATCATTTCCAGAATGTGTTCATTTAGTAGTTGTTTTTGGTTGTATTTGTAAGTACTTGTTTATTATATTTGGCCTCTGGGTAAGTTTGAAGGTAGCAATTTGTAAGTACTTGTTGTTTGGGTAAGTTTGGGTAAGTACTTGTTCTTGAAGTAGCAATTTGTAAGTTTGAAGGTGTTTTCTGATTTCTTGATACAAGTTGATTAATTGTTAATTGATCTAGTGTTTTTGCCTTTAGTATAAAATCTTATAATACTTACTTTTAGGAAATGGATAAGTGGTGGGAATTTCCTAGATGGAGTTATGATTATCAAAAAGGAGCGGATGAATACATTGAAAAAGCTTTTGCTACAAGGTCCCAAGGAAATCAAATTAGTTGCCCATGTTGTATGTGTTATCATCGATATTGGTATGGTCGGAATGACGTGAAAGATCATATCATTTGCAATGGTTTTGTACCAAGAAGTGATGAATTTTCTGGGTTTGGGAAGATGGGTGATGAAACAGAATTAGAGGCACATGATGAACCATTGAACATGAATGATGGTATACAAGAAATGTTTAATGTTACTCTGAGAGAAGGGCCAAATGATGAGGCAAAGAAGTTTCTTAGTCTAATAGAAGAAGGCCAACAAAAATTATATCCTGGTTGCAAAAAATTCTCTAGACTTGCGTTTACAATTCGCCTTTATATATACAAGTGTGATCATAAGTTGAGTAATGTTGCATTTTCTGCTTTGCTAGCATTGTTTAAGGAAGTTCTACCCGATGATTCTGTATTGCCAACATCGTTGAATGAGGCAAAAAAAGTGTTGAAAGTTTTAGGTTTAGATTATAAAAAAATCGATGCGTGCCCTAATGACTGCATGCTATATTGGGAGGAGCATGCAACTGCAACAAGTTGTCATGTTTGTGGGGCCTCAAGGTGGAAATCGAAGGAAAATGATCACACTGAATATACCTTAGAAAAGGCACATAAAATTCTAGCAAAAATTCTAAGATACTTTCCACTTAAGAAAAGGTTGCAAAGGTTATATATGTGTGCCGAAACTGCTAATTACATGAAATGGCATGCAAATGGTCGAGGAAAAGATGGACTTAGACTTTTGCAACATCCGGTGGACGGTGAAGCTTGGAAGAACTTTGGCTAATTGTATCCAAAATTTGCTCAAGATCCTCGTAATGTGAGGCTTGCATTAGCCACAGATGGGTTTAACCCATTTAATTCAATGAGCATTGTGCATAGTACATGGCCAGTAGTTTTGGTCAACTATAACTTGCCTCCATGGTTGGCCACAAAGTCAGAGTTTCTAATTTTGTCATTACTTATTCCCGGCCCATTGTCTCCTGGAAAAGATATTGATATCTACTTGCAACCACTTATCAAAGATCTTAATGATTTGTGGGAGTTTGGCCTAGAAACATATGATGCGTCAACAAATACAAGGTTTGACATGCAAGTAGCTTTGGCGTCTAATATTAGCGATTTTCCTGCTTATGCAATGGTATCTGGTTGGAGCACAAAAGGTAAAACAGCTTGCCCATATTGTCATTATGAAATTTATTCAGTGTGGTTACCATATAGCCACAAGTATTGCTACATGTGTCATCGCAAATTTTTGGATACTGATCACCCGTGGCGTTTTAATAAAAGAAACTTCAATGGAAAAATTGATGAACGAATTGCACCCGTGCCTTTGACGGGAATTGAGATTGAGGAATTGCTTTGTGATTTTCCAAATCATTATGGAAAAAAGCAACCTAAGATGAAACAAGCAGAGGATGATCCTAATCCGTGGAGAAAGATGTCCATACTTTTTAAGTTGCCTTATTGGAAACATTGTTCTAATCCCCATAATTTGGACGTCATGCACATAGAAAAGAATGTGTTTGATAATATTGTTAAGACATTGTTAGCCATTCCTGGGAAGACAAAAGATAATTTAGCTGCTCGTCAAGACCTAAAAGACCTCCGAGAAAAGAAAGACCTACGTTGGGTTCCTGAGTTAGAGATTAAAGAGTTAGAAGATGGAACTGAAGAGGTTCCAACATCAAGGTTTTGGATGAATGCCAATGAAAGACGATTGTTTTGCCAAACCATAAAAAATGCAAAGCTACCACAAGGTTATGCCTCAAACATTGCTCGTTGTGTGCAAGTAAATGAACGAAAAATCACAGGATACAAGAGTCATGATGCACATTTTATGATGCATTACTTGCTCCCAATTGCCGCAAGCATTACCTTAAATAAAGAGGGTGCAACGCCTTTCATAAGGCTTTCTAATTTTTTCAAGGGTATATGGAAAAAAACAATTAACCCTCAAGATCTTAATAAACTTCATTCTGAGATAGTTGAAACTTTATGTCAATTTGAGGGGATTTTTCCACCAGCTTTTTTTGATGTCATGGTTCATTTGCCGGTTCACTTAGTAGAACAAATTAAGCTTGGTGGACCTGTTGCATTAAGGTGCATGTATGCAATTGAGAGATATCTTCGGGAATTGAAGTCAGATGTTCGGAATAAGGGTCGTCCGGAGGCTTCAATGGCTGAAGGCTTCTTGGCCAAGGAATGTGTTAGATTTGTTGCTCGATATCTAATTAGGTCAAAAGGTACAAGTGCACACGTCAGTGAGCCTTCTATTTCACAACAATTTCTTCCAAAGCTTGGACATCCTATCAGGGGAAGAGGAAAAACATCAAAGAAGAAACAGGTTGGGTTTGTCATTGATCAAATCACATGGAGCCAAGTGCACCAATATGTCTTGTTCAATTGCAATTGTGAAGAAGTTGAGAGATACATTAAGTATGACTAGTAAACCTTTAAGCTAAGATTTATTATTCATTTTTTATCTCTCGTTTATTGTTTAACGTATTCTATTCTTCTATCATAGTGAGCACAAAGCAACAGTAGAGACTCATCGAAAGAGAAAATGGGATACGGCTCAAAGTCATTGCAAGGATTTCAAAGATTGGTTTAAAGTGGCAATCACATTGAAGGTTGATGAAGGTCAACTTATGGCAGACCATGTCAGGTGGCTATCAAAAGGACCCTCTTCTAAAGCAAAAATGTACAGTGGGTACTATGTCAATGGTTATAGGTTTTATACTATGAAACGAGAGGCAAATTATGCCACACAAAATAGTGTAGTAACTTTAATGGCGTTAACACATAGTTTTGCTAGTAGTAAGGATAAAAATCCTTCAGTGGGAAACGTCATGTATTATGGTTCTGTGGAAGAGATTATTGAGATATCTTATCATGATCATTTTAGTGTTGTCTTGTTTAGATGTGTTTGGTTTCATTCAGAAATAAATGAACATCAACAATCTTTAGTTAACAAAAATAAAACAATATGTAAAGGAGAACCATATATCTTGGCATCTCAAGCACATCAAGTTTTTTTATGTAGAAGATCCAACCAAAGAAGGTTGGCATTTTGTCATACATAACAATCCAATGGAATTGTCTGATGGTACCCATATATTGTTATTGTATATTATTTTTCTTAGTTCTTATTTATATGATTGTTTACATGTATTTATCTAACTTGATTGATGTTTTATGACTTGTAGATGAAAGGGCCTAAAAGGAAAGTTGTTGTACAACAAACAGAAGCAAATGAATATGAAAGGAAAAGAATGGAGAACATCAAGCAAAATCCAGAATTTATGACAGCTAAAGGATGTGGAACTGTGGCAGCAAAGATTCTTCAAGCTAATTCAAAAACTTTCTCAAAAGATGTTAGAGATGACACATTATCTCATAGTGATGATGAAGCCTACATACCTATTGATTATGAGGTTGATAATAATGAGGAAATAACTAGTTCAAAGGTATACAAAATAATGTTGCATCAATTTTAATTATAATGTATCTAATTTATTATATGTAATGTATGCATCTTATTTTGTTTTTCCAGTTTCCAATGAAAAAATCCACAAAGAAGCGATCATTTTCAAAGAGAGGGTGTATGTCTACCTTTTTATCTCCTTCTTGCCAACAACATGAACAAGAACAACATCACCAACAACATCACCAACAGCTTTCTGTGCAACAACCTTTGTTGCAGCAGCCTATGCAACAACAAGGTATGCAACCACAACAACCCAAGAAAATGAACACCAAGTTTTGCCCACCAGGGGCATTGTCTGACTATCGTTATCTTCGAAAGAAACAAATGCAAAGAAAGGATCCTGTAAATGAAATTAACAATGCAAATGAACTAATCTTTTCGAGTGAACATCAACCTTCTCCCACAAATGCAAACGAAGTTGGCTGTACCGTAGATGATATTGAACCAATACATGAAGAACATACAGAACAAGATTCAGAAGAAAATAGAATTGTGGTTCAAGGTTTGATTTGCAACACAACTTATTTTTTTAAAAAAATTATAATTATGCTTCAGTTTTAAAGTCCATCACATGTCAATGTATTTCTATTTTTTTCAGCTCCGAAAAAGAAGAAGCATCGAGGTCTCACAAAGCTAGTTGAGGTTCATGCTCGTACAATGCATGAACGACCAGTGATCGTCCTTAACGCAGTTGGACAACCAATTGGTCCTACAAAAAAAATTATCAATGAATACAGTCGATTTCTAGGGACTGTGGCTAGGAATCCTGAGTATGCACCGTTGAATTATTGTGATTGGCCAAGCTTACCCACACACGACAAAATGTGGATGTATGTCCAAGTAAGTGCATAAAATTATTATTTGCTCAATTCTACTTTAATTTATATGTTGACTAAGTAAAAATTAAATATATAGGAGAAGTATGTGGTACACGATGCTGGCAAAACATGGGCGTTGACCACTATGAATGCCATGTGGAAAGATTGGAAATGTAGGTGTAAGAGGTTATACTACTACAAATATAACACTTATGCTGAAAGATGGAATAACCGTCCACCAATAATTCCAGATTACCAATTCGAACTACTTCTAAAGTATTGGGAAGCTGAGGAAGTTAAAGTATGTATTCCTATTCTTATATTAGAAATTTGAATTGAAAATAATTCAAAATAGTTTAAGGAGCATCGTGTTAAATAAGTCACCTCAAAGAGCGTGTTAGACTAATTTCAACCGTCAATTAAAAAATTTAATCAACTGCTTATATCTGCTCATTTTCTCATCTACTGTTGCGCAATTTTTGTTTTGGTGATTTCCTAACTGCTCTTCTCCTGATCAATAGTTGTGCAATTGAAATATTTGCTGAGCTGCTGTTGTACAATTAAACTACTTGCTTGCTTTGTTCTTTTTATTTCTTGGCTTTGGTTAATACTAGCTATTGATCTTTTCAACTACTTGACTTCACACAAATGTACTGATTTATTGATCTGCTGATATCGCCTTGGCTAATACTAGCTACAAACTAACTGATTCTCTGTAACTTTTTACCGTACTTTCTTGTTCCTAACTTTAATGACTTTACATACTTGATAATTTTCAGATTTTTTCCAATAGGAGTAATATTGGTGAACATTGATGGATACAAAGTCATATTGAGTACTATCTCAACACACACAAAACAGGAAGATTCCAAAATGCAGAATCTTCCTCTTTGTTTTTGTTTTGTAGCTTTGTTTCTTGTATTATTCAACCTTGATCCATCCTAATTTTGATTCACCGAGCCTTGTTGACATGGCTGTCTTTTCTTTTCCATCCAATAGAATGAAAGTGAGAAGAATAAATCTAATCGACAAGTGGCCGATGACTTTCACACTATGGGTCCTACATCCTACGCAATGTTGCGTGAAGAATTGGTAATTATTTTTTCAGTTTTTTATCTATTTATACAAAATAACCTTAACTAATGAAATTATTTTGAATAGAAACAACAAGATCCAAATAAGGAAGAACCTTCAAATGCAAAAGTCTACATCACTTCTCGAAAAAGAAAGCCGGGAAAGTCATACAAAACAAGCTTGGATGTTGCAAAACAAAATATTGTATGTTCCCGTACATATTTTCCCTTATTATTTGTGTACGAAAGCCATGATATCATGGCTAGAGTTTTACAGTGTATTTTTGACTTAATTTGCGTACACTGGTGTTTTAAAATGTTAATAGGAGAAAATGAAAGCAATAGAGTCGCAAGAACATCAAGTTTCAAACTACAAAGATGCTTATAGTGAAGTGATAAAGAAACCAGAGCATAGTGGACGTGTGCGAATGTATGGAAAAGGTGTGACAAAAACTTCTCTAAGGAAAGTGAGCACTAACTCGAGCTACATATTTCCTCCCGAGTTCTTACACAACATGCAATCGTAAGTTATGGATCAAGTACTTCAAGCTAATCCCCAACTACAGAAACTACTTGAAGCCAATCCCGAGGTCAATATTGTGCTTCCAGATCTATAAAAATAGGAAGTAATACTACAACTCCACCTACTGAGTCAAATGGACAATCTTCTATTGGAGCGCACTCTAACAATCGATTAGTACGTTATTTTCTTCTTCCCATTTTACTACCATTAAATTTAGTGAATCGTCATCAGTTTGCATGTTTGGATCTTGAACTCTGCTTTATCACTCAAAACTTCAAAATGATTGACTTGTACGCTATTGACTTCAAAATGTTTGGGTGGTTTTAATCAATTTACAAAGGAGACTCTGTTGAATTTTATAGTGCTTGTGCTAGTTGTGATGCCTTATATTAGGCAACTTGTGAATTGAGTTAAAAGTTCAATGTGCAGGTTTTGTTTATACCCTATATTTGGGTGGTTTTAATCAATTTACAAAGGAGACTCTGTCGAATTTTTTAGTGCTTGTGCTAGTTGTGATGCCTTATATTAGGCAACTTGTGAATTGAGTTAAAAGTTCAATGTGCAGGTTTTGTTTATACCCTATATTTGGGTGGTTTTAATCAATTTACAAAGGAGATTCTGTCGAAATTTTTACTCGAGTTTCTCTTGCTAATTAAAGAGTCTATCTTTAATAATTTTGATCTATTGAAACATTACATTTCAACTTCACTTTTAAATTTCAGAAATAATTGATGTCTTTGTTTACGCAATATTTACATTAATGATATCTTTGTTGTACCTTTTTAATTAACCTTACATAACCTTTCATGTAGGCACTTGATGGAGCTAACGAAGAAGAGGATTATATCAAAGTTGAAGTTCTTTGTTGATGTTGAAGTCCTTTTGCATGGAGTCTATCTTTTGCAATGTTGCATGTATCAAAACCACTAATTGAACTAATTAGAGTTGGTGCTTTATTTTGTATTAGAGTTGATAAATTATATCAAAGTTAATTATATATATATATGTATATAATTTATAGCTTTATCAAGGCGTTGCAATAGAGAGCCATTACCATCGCCATAGACCTATTGGAACGGATAAAACATGGGGTTGCAATAGGTTGCAAAGACCGTCGCAAAAGACTTATTATAACAGTTGTATAGTGACCGTCGCAATAGGTCTATAGCGACGGTGATAAGAACCTATTGCTACGGTTATAGTGAGACCGTAGCAATAGGTCTATAGCGACGATGATAAGAACCTATTGCTACGGTTATAGTGAGACCGTAGCAATAGATCTATAGCGACGGTGATAAGAACCTATTACTACGGTTAAATTGAAACCGTCGCAATAGATAGCTGAACCGTTGCAATAGACCTATAGCTACGGCCACAAATGCGACGGGTATGGAACCGTCGCTATAGACCTATTGCAATGGTTATTGAACCTATTGCTACGAGTATTTGGGGTAGTAATAGCTCATTAATGTAGTAGTGCCTGTAACCCTTTGAGTTTTGGGATTGTATGGAACGAGCTGTACCTATGATCTGCGAGTGTTATGTTGCATGCAAACAACACTAGAAACCAAGTGTAAGCACTGACAAGCAATATTATTAATCAATAAACTAAAAGAAAGCGAAAATAAACTACATCAAGCACAAAATCTAAGAACAACACCTTATCCACGGCAACGGCGTCATTTTGATAAAGGGTTTTTGCACGCCGTTTATGCTAGACCCTAATCAAACAATATTTACAACACCCTAATAAAACTACAACTAACGTAGCGGTAAGTCGGGGATCGAACCTCGAGGACAAGACTAGCAAGATGAAGGACTTGATGTAGGAAGGTTAAAAGGGTGAAAGGGTGTATGAACTAGACTACTAAAAGCAATGACAAGACAAAGATAGAAGTGATAATAATCGATAAAAGATAAACGGGGATGGAATAGATCCACCCTAGGTCGGTCCTATGAACTTATGAAAACCTTGGTCAAGGGAAATCGTTCAACAATTAATCGAGACACTCTAGATGGTGAGAGGAAGTTTGTGACACTACAAATCCCACGAACAACCTATACTCACCCTTTGTCTTCTAAGGAGTGGAAGGACAAGATTAACATCGAATATCGATCAATCAATCATCAACAATCTCAAACCCTAACCTAACACATGAAGAATAAGACCAAACCTAGGGTTTCACCAAACAAAAACCCCCTAAGTAAACTACTCACACAAACTAGAACTAACTAGAGGAAAAGAAATAAACAAAACCATTAATAGAGACATGAAGAACTTAAATGAAGGTAGCAAGAAAATAAGGGAGAGAAAACAATAAATGAAACTAACAACTACTCTGCAAAACAATGAATGAAGTAAGAACAGTAAAGGAAGCAATGAAATTAAGTAAGAATAAATGAAAGTATTGAATAACAATATTGAAAAGCATAAAAGTAATAAAGTTGAATAAAACTTACATAAACCAAAAGCTTGAAGGAAAGAACAAAAGGAATCCAAAATACAATACTTAAAGGTAAATGAAAGCAATAAAGAAAGCTTTGAAATCTAAACTAGGGTAAGAAATGTAAATGAAAGCAATAAAGATGATGTTCTTAGTTGAGGCAAGAAACTCTCAAATTAGGCATGGGGGATACATTCAGATAATGAGGGTATATATAGCCCAGGGATAAAAGAAACAAAAGCCCAAAAATAGCCCACGACATAAGGCTTGCGAAGAAAATAAAATGCACAGTCTAGGGCTCCCATTTGGCCGAGTGGGACTCTATTCTAGGTTTCCAGCATGTTAAGCATTGATCTTGGTCTTCAGTGGTTCATTCGCCTGAATTAGGGGATCCGTTCGCCCGAATCATTCCATTCGCCCGAATGGGCAAATCATTCAGCCAAAACAGAAACATTTTAATCTTTGATGTGCTACACTACCTCCATTCAACCGAATGGAGTTTACATTTGTCCAAGCCAGCTCTCATTCAGCCGAATGGACTGGGATTCTGCTATTTTAGCACTTGATCTTAGCTTTATCAATCTATTGATGTATCTAGCGGCTTTTGAACTTTGTCGGGGTTTATGGGAGTGACTTTGAATGGTGCGTTAAAGCTCTAATATGCGTGTTAAGTTTTGATGATTGTGCCTAAGCCTCAAACTCATGCCACATGACCTCAAAATCTCTGAAATCACTTGAATTAACCTTGAAACACTTCGGAGACAAGAACACTTGGAATTTTTCTCCTATAGAAATTCAAAAATGATTTTTCTTCCCGCTTCGTATACTTTAGCGATAATGTTGCCTACAATAAAAGAAATTTCGAAATTCAAATTGCTTTTTCCGCCCATGCATTTCATGGCTAAATGTATCTATTGCCAAAGTTGGCGATAAAAAACATTTGTCGCCAATTGACGACAGAGCGGTTTTGTTGCCAATATTGAAGATATACATCTTTTTTGGTTGCCAAATTTAAGTTTTTTGTATTATTTTAATGGGAATATTTTTTATTTTAATTTCTTCAAAAAAAATAGTTTAAATATTCTTATATTTCTTATGTTTATGTTTAAATATGTTAATAATAGTTGAAATTTTTAATATAAGGTTGTATAATATTTATTAACTGTAGGAAAAATGGTATGTTCTTTGTATTAAAAAACATACATAAATATATTTAATATTATATTTATTTTATTAATTATTTATGAAATAAATGAACTAAATTTTAACTACAAAATAAAAAGTATATATACATTTCATACAAATAAGTAAAGTTAGTACAATATGACCACAATGTACAAATAATTTCTTATGAATTTTTCTATAAAAAAAATATAGTAAATAAAATAAAAAAAATATAGTAAGCCACGGTGTTGGTTGGGTGACCTTCTCCCACAGAAGAACATTCAAAATTGTGGGTGGCTTACTAGATAGCCAAAAACATTATACAACGAAGTTTGCTTATTTATATCATAGACAGGGTTGGAACTTCAAAACCAGCTTTTGAGAGAAAATAATAGTATAAAGATTATCATAATTTATACTATTTGATCATTATATATTCCAAAAAAGTAAATTTTGTAATCAAAATGACAATTTAAATTAATATAAGAAAATCAATCATCAACTTAAAAATATACGGAAATCAATCACAAATTAATTAATTATATTTGAATTTATGATGATTTGATATAATAATTAAGATGTCGATATATAAAACTAGATATATATAAAAGTAACATGTCGATTAAAATTTTTTTAGAATGATTTTTTATTGGGATTGATGGATAGTATATTATTTATATATTGAGATGTGATTAAGAACGATAAAATAAATCTAATAATATATACATAGTATAATAAAAAAAAAATATTTGAGTATTAACGTTTTAACATGTTACATCTAATTTTATATGTAATTTAATTTTAAAATGAGACTTATTTTAAAGCCAAGTATAAATACTATCTGTGCTATTTATCTCAATACAAATAATATTTTGAATTTTTAATTTAATAAAATTAAGGTGAAAGAAACAATTATATCATTAAAAATATCAATTAAAAAAATATTACACATATTATTTTCGGAACAACTTTGACCTCATCAATACACATTTAATGAATATTTAATTGAATTAACTTTCATCAAAATGAATTTTTATGGAAAGTTCAAATACATATTTTATTATTTGTTTAGTTAATAACTATTTATAATTATTTATCATTTAGTATTTATGCTATAATAAAACTAACTTATTTTTGTATTACACATGTACTTAAATAAAAATTAGTAATTGAAATCTAAAGTTTTGTGCATGAGTTAAATATTTAAACTCATATTGTTAAAAGTTTACATTCAAAAAGAAAATATTTAGACATTACTATATTACTTAAATAATATGTTGGTTTGGTAATAGAACATGTTCGTAAAAACGATTATTGGATAATTTTTATTTTTTATGTCATTTACAATGTGATATATTAAAGATCAGTATAATTTTTAACTTTTCAATTAAATTATTATAAATTAAAAGATTAATATATTCGTATGTTATACGAGCACATATACTATTTTAAAGCTCACATTTTGTTATTACTAATTCAAATAGATGAAATAAATATATAAAGGTGAGATACAAAATGCTGAACTTTCAAATATGTGATGGCCACTACTTTGGACGTACAAACACGACGAGCCAAATTTGAAAACATAGGTAGTTGACAATAACGCAAATAACGCCACTTAACTATCCTTTTCTACATCAACGTACAATAACTCAACGACATTATTTAATTATTATCCCCGTTGAAAGTTATCCTCTACATAACACTTCCACAAAACTAATTATGCACCTTCCAAATAATCATCCCTTTATCATGCCACCTCACTATCATTTCCCATGTTGTACTTTCTGTTTCGTGTTCCTGTCCGCACTCTATTAGACGCAATATGAAAAATACAAAAAGGTAAATTTAAAATACAATAAGATAAAATATTGAAAAAATTGTCTATAATAATCTCATCTATTGCCTATTTGCTGTGGGATCTTTACTATTGATTATTTATAAATGATCTAATTTTTGTATATTATTTACTAACAGCACCCCTTTTTACATTTTAACTGGCTACTGTAGGTACTTACGAGTCGTTACATTCACTTCTTCTTTGCCCTTATGCTTCTTCGTTGATTTTTGTGATAGATATTTATAATAGCCGATTAAAATGTAAATATGGGTATTGTCAATAAATAATATACAAAAATTTAATTATTTAAAAATCATTAATAATAGAAATTATTCATGAGAGATTGACAACAAATGGGATTACTGTGAAAAAAATTTTCTTAATATAAAAACCTACAAATTTTTCTAAACCCCACAATTCTAATCGAAAAAATTGGTCCGTTGGTAATAGTGAAAAACTAGTAGAGAGATAGTGATTAGACAGATAATTGAAAACCCTAGAAAAAGTCCCAATTTGATATTCAAGTTCAAGCTTTTCGATTTTGAAGAAAATCCGGAAACCCTAACCCTTAAAGAAACACCCCAATTAATATTCTACTTCAGAGCTAGTATATTTTCTTTTGCAATTCAAGGAAATCTCAGAAACCCTAATTTTTCAAAAAAAAAAAAAAAAAACAGAAGTACCAATCGATATTCAATTTCTTGGTTCTTTTTTTTTTTTTTTTTTCTAATTCTTTTTTGTCGATTGAAGTAGAACCCAGAAACCCTGATCCTAAAGAAAGAGGGAAAATGGCTACAGTTGAAGAAAACCGCAGAAATCGTAGTCCTAGTGAAACGCCGAAAAAGAGAAGATCAAGTATATCAGATATATGGTTTAAAGATCAACAATTGAAGCAGGCAATCTTCAAAATGCAACAACTTCAGGAAGTTCAAAATGAGTCTAAAGCCCTAATATTAGGTGGTGATCCTTTCTCTCTCTTGTCTGATGAATCGCTGTATTATATTCTTTCGAAAGTACCTATTTCGCAGCATTTTTCGAATTCATTGGTTTGTAAGAGGTGGTATTCAATTCAAGGAAGATTAATTCATTCGGTTTCAGTTTTAGATTGGGAATTTCTTATGTCAGGAAGATTAATTAATCGTTTTCCCAATTTGACTGAGATTAATCTTGTTCCAGCGTGTTTTAAGAGCTCTGGAAGTTCTGGGATTTTGTTGTCTCATAAATTGGTGTCAATAACTCTTGATTCTGAGTTTATTAGTGATAGTTTGATTGGTCAAGAAGGGATTTTGGGGTCTAATTTGATTGACGAAGGGTTAAAACTGATTTCTAATGGTTGTCCTAATTTGAGTAAATTAGTTTTAGTCAATGCTAGTGAAGAAGGGCTGGGGTTTTTGGCTGAAAAATGTTTGATTCTTCAAGAGTTGGAGATACATTGTTGTGAAGATATTTCATTGAAGGCGATTTCTGGGTTTAAAAATTTGCAGATACTCAAATTGGTGGGTTGCGTAGATGGATTGTATGATTCTGTCATAACAGATATTGGGTTGACCCTTGTAGCTCAGGGTTGCAAGAGGTTAGTGAAGCTTGAGCTTAATGGGTGTGAGGGTAGTTATGATGGGATTAAGGCAATTGGACAATGTTGTCAAATGTTAGAAGAATTGACCCTATCGGGTCTTAAGATGGAAGGTGGATGGCTGTCAGCTCTTTCATATTGTAGCAATTTGAAGACCTTGAAGCTCCAGTCTTTCGAGAATATAGATACGTGCCCAGGTCCTGATGAACATTTAGGTTCTTGCCCAACACTCGAGGAGCTATACTTGGAGCAGTGTCAAGTTCGGGACAAAGAGAGTACTAAGGCTCTGTTTTTGGTGTGTGAATCTGTTAGAGAGATATCATTTCTGGATTGTTGGGGATTTGAGGATGATTTATTCCGCTTTGCAGCTATTTGTAGGTATGAGATAGGTTTTTGTTGGCTTTGTTTCTGTGTTATGCTGAACATTTTGTTGTGCCTGATTATAGTATTGCAAAACTAGATGAATTTTTATGTGGAACATTGGTCAAGTACTGTGTTTGATTGGGGGTTATGAACTCATAATATCAGTAAACTATATCTTTAAGGGGTAAAAATGATGAACACCTAAGGTTTCGATATACTCGTTTAACATATTCTTGAAGTGACTGTCATAAGCTAGTTTGTAGAACTTGGGCTATGAATGACTGAATGTACTAGTTGTTAAAGATAATGCTTATTTGAGTCTGTAAGAATTCAATTAAAGCAGTAATTGTCACCTTTTGAATTCAACCTTCAACAAGATTGAACATGGCAATTGCTTTTAACCTAGAGCTGTTCATGGGCGGGCTACCCGCCAGGCTCGAAAAACGCGCGGAGTATATTGTGTATATGTTGTGGTAGTTTGTCTATGTATAGGATGTCTAATGTTGCTTGAAGTTCAAGATGGTGGGCTAAATTAAGAGTGATTTTTTTGTAATGGATTATAATTCTTATACTTTATACCACATTTGTATTTTATGTGAAAGTTTATTTATTAGAAACAAACCTTGGGAGACGGAGGAATTAATGGAGTTGATATTTCCTTCTTGGATGGATGCTGCGGTCAGGACTCCCTCAATATTGGTCTGTGTTAGATTTGGACATTGATGATTTTTTATGTTCAAAGAAGAAGGGTTTCGTCTCTAGTGGGGACAAATAATAAGTGGAATTGAATCAATTGAACAAATTATGGTAAAGCAAACTCCTAAGTAGCTTTGGATTAAGGAATATAATTGGAAAATAATTTTCTAGGTGCTAAATGACAATTTGAGTTTTAATTCAATTTATCATCAGAAAGGAATCTATTGCAAATAAGGTGGAACAATTAATTCACTTCCCCATAAGTAACAAATTGTTTTACCTTTTGAGTATTAATTTGCTAAAATCGCTAATTTTTTCTAAATCATGAAAGCATGCATGTGCCCAGTAGGCTATAAAGTATGGCCGCTAATCCATATGACATCTGTGTTACTTGTTTCCATACTCAATCTTGTTTTCATACTCAATCATGGTTGATGAAAGGAGAGGAGATGCCCTAAGAATAAATGCATGTCACTTGCACTTGTTTGTATTGCTTTCTACTAAAATAAGTGGGTTAGGCTTTCAAAATGTGCTTGAGATAATGATATATACTTTCTCTATGGAGCCATTGATATATAAATCTTTGGCGTTGGATTATAATGGAATTATACTGAAATGGTTCATCACGTTTGCGCTTCTTATATATGTGAAGTTGCCGATGATGTTTGCAATTAAGAGTATTGGAAACAATCTTTGTATTTCAAGAGTGAAGTTGCATATATCTTTAGACGAATGTTGCTTAGGCTGGGGCCACGTGGCATTAGGATGGGATGTTGTTGTAATGGTTGGCAGGGCTAAAGATTGGTGTGGTATTTTGGAAAAGATTTCAACAAAATTGGGTGATAGTCATATTGTTTTAGTATTCCTTGTGTAGATGAATAATGACATATTTTCGGCACACTTGAAATTTGATTACCCGTGTTTTATAGGTCTTTGGGGTTTTTCTTTTTGCCAGTATTTAAACTGCAAGGTTTTTCACTTTTTATAATTTTATGCAAGGTTCTTTGCAATTACGGGTTTGGTGTGATCGTTACTATCAATCACTCAATTCAAACTAATAACTTGACCTTCTTCATCCTCTTATCATATTCAATTTTTTTTACTGGGTTTACATTCTGCGTTTTTTGTTGTCTTTTTAAACTATGTATATTTAACTGTATTTGATTGGACATGTATCATTATGTTGTGTTAGTTAGGTGTACGTTCAATTCCCCTTCATCATGTCACCATGTAGGAATCTCTGGCGTGTTGTTAGGCTGTATTGTTACTGCCGTGAGTCCATCTGTTTTTCACACAAATATTAATGACGGATGGTATTATTGCTTATAGGAATGTGAAGTCCTTATCATTGGAAGGATGCTCGTTGTTGACCATTGTAGGTTTCGATTCAGTGGTTCATAGTTGGAAGGATCTTCAGACACTCAAAGTGGTGTCATGTAATGGCATAAAAGATTCTGAAATCACGCCCGAACTGGCAACTTTGTTTTCTGTTCTGAAAGAACTGAAATGGAGGCCAGATTCCCGATCTCTACTAGCATCTAGTCTTTCTGGCACAGGAGTGGGAAAGAAGGGTACTCGATTTTTCAAGAGGATATGAAGTTGAAGCGGGTTTTAGGAGTCCAGGCTTCCCTTGTTGCTTTCTGAATCGTTCAGTCCACTACTCTTTAAGGTTCGCCCTCAAATTTAACATTAGTTATTTAAATTGTGTATTGGGTAGCTCTTAGTAGAACTTGTTAGCTTTCATCTTTTTTACCTTCATTACGTAATGGGTTTTAAAACGCGTCAATACTTTTTTTAGGGTTGAAAGAATGACGGGTGATCTCACGATGCACACATTGAGATGCTTCATGGTAGACAATGAAATGTCATTGGCTGTCACCATTGTAAACATTTGTACATAATTGAAGTATATATACTTCTAATGATGACACTCCAAATTGAATTTGGAGTTCCATTTTCTTCAAGTTCTAGTTCAATCAGAACAATTCTGTAATGGATTATCTTTTTAATGTTGTAATGTAATACTTCATCATCTCTTTCCATCGTCGATAGTTGTTTGAGTTGAATCTAACAAATTCATAATAGTGCCATCGAGCGTACAATTGAATGTATAAGGGAATGCAAACACCAAAGAGTTAGAGAATTTGTATTCTTTAGTGTTGGAGAGTTTTGTATTTATGTTGTAATCCAGCATAATTTTTCAAGTGAATACAAAAAATCTTTGTGATTGAAATCGCATTAAAAAGTTGCACAAACACTTATTTTTCCGTTGTGTTTTTTTATATGTGTTTGTTTGTAAGCCTTTGTTTCTTTCTTCTTTCCGTTTCCTTGTTTGGTTTGATTTCACAATAATTGGTATTAGACCTTTTGACCTTTTGCTATCTTCTTCCATGAACCACATAACTTCTACTCCATCACCACTCCTCCGCTCCGCCCATAATCTTTGGAAACTATCTATTCACAAATTAACTACTCACCTACCAATAACTACCCACTATTAGCATCCCGAAATAACATCTTAGATTGCTTACTAAGGACAAATAGAAATACCTCCTTCCATAGGAAAAGGAGAGAATTCTAAACCTAAATCGATTTAGGTGCCCTCTTGAGAGACCGTCTTTTGTAAAGACGGCTCTTAAAAGTCCAGTTTAAATCTAATTTATTTTAATTTAAAAAAAAAAACTGTTGAAACCAAAGCACGCGTGTCAAGTAGAATGTAAAAAGTCGCATAATATTTTTGGAGTTATAATATTTAATTGGGGTTATAACATATTACATTTGGTTAGGGCTGGCAAAAGCTGACCCGACCTGCTGACCTGATCTGAAACCGACCCGAAATTAGCGGGTTTGGGTTTAGATTTTTGACCCAATTAATTAAATGGGTCAACCCGACCTGATCTGTTTATTAAATGGGTTAGGTTCAGGTTGAATATTTAAACCCGAAAAAAACCTGTTTAACCCATTTATTAAATGGGTCAATCAGGTCAGGTCGACCCATATTAACCCATTTAATAACCCATTGAAATTTTCAGATTTTCTTAAATAAAGACTAAAGAGTAACTCATTGACTGAAATTGAAAATCAAAGCGGCAAAGAGACCAAAGACCAAAGATTAAATAAAGCGAAAAAAAACCCTAATTGCTAAACATTTCCCATTTTCCCGATTTCCGCCTCCATTCGTCACTTCCTCTTCTCCTTCCTCTTGTCTCTTTTGTGCGATTCAGACCTTCTCCTTCCTCTTCTCTCCGGCAGCTTCTTCTGTTCTCCTTCATCTTCTCTGCGGCACCAAGGTAAGTATTATTAACACATAAAAGTCCGATTTTTCTGTTTTTTTTTATCGATTTTATTGTTTTTAGATTTGGATTGTGTTTGATTTTTTTGTGTTTGATTTTGATGTTCATTGCTGGAACTGATTTTCTCTCTTTAATTCTTGGTTCGTGTTCGTGTTCGTGTTCGTGTTTGCTGGAACTGATGTTCATTGTTTTTTTTTTCATTTTTCTGTTTCATTTTTATCGATTTTTTTGATTTTTTTTATTTTTCTGTTTGTGTAAACAGTTTACTCCATTTTTTTTGATGTTCATTGTTATTTAGGGTTCAATTATTTGGTTTTGTGTTTGATTTTTTTGTGTTTGTGTTACTGCTATTTTTTGTGTTTGATTTAGTGTTATTTAGGGTTCATTGTTCTTAATCCTCATTAAATCTCAATTCTTTCTTCCTATTATTCTATACTTATTTTCTTTATTTACTCCATTTTTTTGTTTCCTGACCAATTTTTGCAAGATTCATATGTTTTGGCTTCATCGGTTTAATTTCTCATTTCAGGTAATTTTTTTTTTTTTATTTTACAACTTATTTTACAACATATATTGTATACTGTATAATATTTTGAATGAAAGCTTTTGATAATCTTTTGTATAATCTTTTGAAGTTAAGTAATGTAAAGTGATAACAATATCTTATTTATGCATACTGTATTGTGTTAATACTGTATTGAATGAAAGCTTTATTTCTTATTTAAGAAGATTTCGCAAAATTTGTATACCATTGAATCTAAACTATTTGGGTCATATGGGTCATATGGGTCAAATGACCTGAAATATATGGGTTTAATGACCAAAAAGCAGGTTAAATGGGTCATTAGCAGGTTGACCCGACCTGCTACAGATCAGGTCGGGGTTTCAATTTTTGACCCATTTAATTAAATGGGTCAGGTTCAGGTCAAGGGTCTATTGACCCATTTATATATGACCCGAACCTGAAAATGACCCAACCCGACCTGTTTGACACCCCTACATTTGGTGTTATACTAGCATACATTTGGGGTTATAACATAATTTATTTGGGGTTATAACATTATATATTTGAAGTTATATCCTCCAAATATATGTTGGTATAACACAAAATGTATTATGTTATAACCCCAAATTAATGTTGTTATAACCCCAAACATATTATGTGACTTTTCATATTTCACTCAACACGCGCGCTTTGATTTCAGCAGCAGTTTTTTTTTTTTAAATTAACATAAATTAAATTTGGACTGGGCTTTTGAGAGCCGTCTTTACAAAAACCGATTTCAAGTAAGAATTTGTGAAACCGATTTTATATTTTTTCTGATAATTGTTCTTGAACTAACTTAAGCATATGAAAGCTTCCAGAATATCATCCCCAAGCAAGTTTTTCTTTGTCGTTGTAGGACATTTACTTTAAAAGATCCTCACCGCATCTAATAACCGAAAATTTCAGGTACTTCCGATTATTGTTTCCCATTTCAATATCATAAGCTTTTTACCGAAACAATTTGATGCCGTTTGTGGGGACGAAAAGGGAAATATCAAGTTTTTTCCATCAAATTGAAAACCAATAAATTCCTTCCATGACTCCCAGAAAAACATAAACCAGCCAAGCATTAGTCACTCGATGTCCAAACACTGCCACATCCCATGACCAAAATCAAATAGTCACAAAACAAGATCTAGAAAACCTTGCGACTAACCTAACCTAGGCCTTAACAGGACAACTGTAATATCACAACCATCGTCAGAGCCCGTCAAATTCCATTCAAAACATCTGCGACACAAGTTTCGAATGTCTACAAATCCAAGACTTGTGAACCCTACTTTCTCACCCCCATACAACAAGATGATGAATGTCGAACGTGATTAACTAAGAACATTGCTCAAAACCAAGAAATGGTAGAAATCCATCACTCTTGCTCAAATCAAAATCGTAGAACTCCAAAGGCTTAAAGTTACAAACAAATCGCTCAGAAGATATGCGATATCGATCCTCAAAGAAAAATATTTGAAAAGTTTCTAATCATACATCGATAGATTTAGGAGTGAAACGGCTGCAAGATCACAAAGTCTCTTCAGGTCTCACAACATCGGAGAATCTCCTTAAGTTGTCACGATGACTTCTCAAAGGGAGAACCAAAAGAAGCACCATTGTTATTAAATTCTCCAATGTCAGCAAAAATATTGGCCAGACAAAATACGAAAAAATTAAAATTCCAGCCCGCTTTCTCTAGGACCTTGTTCGGGACTTTATGTCCTTCAATAGTAATACCGCAAGTGCACGGCGTAGCGTAGTACGTCGGCAAGTACGGGTCGAATCCACAAGGAATGGGGGTTAAGTTAATAGTTTCTCAATCGATTAGTGTGTTCGAAAACGTATAATATGATGTTTGGAGATAGAAAAAAAAATTAAAACAAGCAATAAAATAAAAGAAACTTAATGAAAACAAATTATAAAAGTAAACAAGGATACAATGAACTTAAAAGCAAGGATAAAATGATCAATAAACTAAGAGGCATAAACTAGGCTTTCTCACCAAAGTAGTGTTTACTAAACATTAACCTAAGGTCATGGATATTTTGTAATGGGGAAGAACGTATCATAAGTACTAATGTTCTCTCTCGAGCAACAAAGCTTCCTAACCATACTTAACTACCTATTCTCATGGAGCTAATACACAGTTTAAGACATGAAGCACACATTCAACATTTCCAATCAAAGCATCTACCTATTCTCATGGAGATGTCTTAACTTTTAAGCATAGATTAACGTTAAAAATCGACTCTCGCCCTCAATTCAACAACACTACAACATGATAGCAAAATCCATCTTAAACCATAAACAACACAACCATACCAAAGGTAAAGAAAGCAATTCAAACTAAATTCATGGTGATAATGTCTAGCCTAAGCCAAAACTAACTACTCACTCATACCCATATTGAAATTGTAGAATGCAGCAAGTCAAGAATCATAAATGAACAAATTAAGCTAGAGTATTCTAAAAAGATGGAAGCAATATAAGTTGAAGAACTACAAGCATGAATATATGAAACTAAAGCAAACAATCAACGGGATTAAGCGACATGAATTGAAAATAATATAAGCAAGGATATAAGTTACTCTTTTGGGCTCAATCTAAGGATGAACAAGATGAATTGATGATTCAAAGTAATACCTTCCAAAAGCTTCAATAATAGTACATCAATGGTTGAAAAATCCCAAATTGCAAAACATTACAATAAAGGATAAAGTAAAGATTGTATTTGGAAAGTGAAAATACTAGATTGAATTGAGAGAGAAATTATGCTAACACTAATTCTTAATTGAAATGAAAGCAAGGCTATGAAGAATACATAAATTACTCAAGATGAAAGGGTGAAAACTGAGATGCAAGCTCCTTCTTCCTCTTCTCTGTTTATAGGCTTCAAAAACTAGTGGGGGTGGTGGTTTCATGATTGCTCCACCACTCCTAGGTTATAGGAAGGGGGGTACCACCCCTAGTGGATAGGGTAAGGTGGCTGGCAGTCTTGGCAGCAGCAATTAGAAGCAACAAATATAATTGGACCTCGAATGATGCTTTAAAAAGATCGCACATGTTGCTGCCGCCCATTTCACTCGACTCAAGCGAATCCCGCTCGAGCAATCGAGCCACCTTCAGGTTCAACATCAGAGACTGGACAGAATGTAAAAATAAACTCCACTCGACCCGAGCCATTGTGCATGACCAGTCGAGCAGATGATCAGAAACTCTGGAAATGTGAATGCACTTCGCTCGACCCGAGCCAACTTGCTCGACAAGTCGAGCGGATCTATTTTGGCTTCTTTTTGGCTTGTTCTTGTGCCTTGGCTCATGATGTTTCGCTTCTTTGAGCCCTCGATGTTTAGGTGAGCAATATATGCAACTAAAGGGGCTAGTTTGTGCTCGGTGTATATGATTAGATCCTGAAATGAAATATAATACCAAAGCAACAAAACAAGCGTAAAATCCAATAAACAAATGCAATAACATGTAGTTTCCTCACGCTAAACAAGCCACTTATAGGGGTAAAAATAAAGATAAAATATAGCTAACAGACCCAATGCCTTGAAAAATAGATCGTTGCATACAAAAATCTCAAGTTACTTATACTACCAACCAACATTCAAGTTGCTTATAATTCCCAAACAACCCTAAAATTCAAGTCCTTTAAATGATAAATACAAAACTTATATTATATTAATCAATAAGTTAAGTGATTAAGTTATTTTATTAATTATTTAGTTCAGATGAAAAATTGTTTTGAGATGTCAAAATAACATATTAATATGCTAAAGTTAATAAATAAGTAATTAAGTAATTGAAAAACGCCTAAAGTAGATTTTTAAAATATGTTTGGAATAATTCCTAAAATCATGGAATTATTTTTTTATATTTCTAGAAAATGCTTGTTTATTTAAGAGTTAAAATTATTCTATAAGATATAATTTTTCTATATTATAGTTAGGCTTAAATTAGAATAAGTAGTCTAAGGTTAGACTTAGTAAAAAATCGGCTGGTACAACTTTGTTTTATTTTTTATATTATTAGTAATGTTTGCAACTAAACTTGTAGGTTATGATTGATTTGTTCCTAATTACACATATCGGGCTTTAAATTGTTAAAAGATAGAAATTCTAATGTCTTGGAAAGCCCATGCGTTATCTAACTAAGCCTCGAAAAACAAGGAGATGAAGACCTAATAAAGATAGATTCCAATGTTAATGATATTCCAAAGTCGGAATCTGTGTATAATCAAAATGATTTGGAAGCTGTGTCAAAAAAGCATAGATCTATGAATCAACCATGTTGTGCTTTAAATTGGAACGGAGTTTAATAGTCATCTTGTATGAAGGAACTAGTCAACTCAAGGAGATGAAGATCAACATTCTCATGCATCAATATGAAATTTTTAAAATGAAGAAAAATGAGAATATAAATGAAATGTTTACTCGTTTTACTTTAATTACTAACAGTATGAATTCTCTAGGTAAAACTTATTCCAATGTTAAGAAGGTTCGAAAGTATTGAGATGTCTTCCTGTAAATAAGTGGGGTCCAAAAATCACAGTTACAGAGGAAGCACAAGATCTAAAAGCCCTATCCCTTGGGGATCTTTTTGGAAAACTCAATACTCATGAGATTCTTCATAAAGATGGCAACAATGATGTTACACCATCCATGAAAAATCTTCTACTTAAGGCAAAGAAAGAAGAAGAAATATCAAGTGAAAAAGCAAATACCGATGATGAGAAAGATCCTTTTGCCCATATAATATGAGGATTGGAACACATAATGAGAACGATGAAAAGATTTTTAGAAAGTATAAATCTAGGAAAAACTTTAAAAGTAAGTCCTCCTCCCAAAATAAATCTAACAACTTGCTTGTTTTGAATGTGGTTCAACATATCATCTAGATAAAGAATGTCCTAGAAAGAAGAAAGACTATTATAAGAAGGATAGAAAGAAACAAGTTAAGGTTGCTAAATGGAGTGACCAGGAAGGGTTAAGTGAATCACATAACAAAGAAGGACAAGTCACCTATGTCATATGGCAAATGATAATAAAGAGGATATAAAAGATAACTCCAAGAAGGTATTAGATTTTCTTAATTCTTACTCTAAGGATGAATTGGTAAAATCTATTTCGATATGTTTCAAATAGAACAAATATTATGAAAAAGAAAAGAAGGGACTAGAAAATAAAATACGCCACTATGCAAAGGTTGTGATGACCTAATAATGAAAATAAGTGCGTCTAAAGCTGAAAAATTAAAATTTGAAGACACTATCTTGGTCTTGAGAGACCAAAACATTAGTCTAAAACAAAAAGTCTTTGGACTTTAGCCCAAAAACCATGACCTTGAAATTGTGATCAATACCTTGAAACCAGAATCTGAAAAGGTCAAAGCACCTTTAATAATTGTAACAATTCTGATTCTAGGTTTCATAATATGTTATGTAACCAAAAGGTACCATTAGATAAATGCGGAATAGGGTATGATAGTTTTAACCGTAATGTCAAGAATCGTACCACCTTCGTTAAAAGTTCGATAACACATAGACATATATCCTCTTACTCCTATTGTTGCAAGGAAGGACACTTGAGACTTGCATGTCCTTACAAACGTAAGGATAGCTTATCATCAAGAACACCTTTCCTATTGAACTATGAGAACAGGTAAGACAAATATGGGTTCTAAAGGGAACTACACTAACTAATATGGTCCATCCCGAGTACGCACTCAAATTTGCTACTTGGTCTGCGAAGAAAGGTTGATTTTTAATTTTGTAGGCAAAACAAAAATAGATATTGGACAGTGGATGTTCAAGGCATATGAGCGGTAAAGCATCATTATTTTCATAAATTAAAGAAAAATGCAACGGCTTGATAAAACCTGGCGACAAAGATAAATGCAAGATCTTAGGCATTCATAAGGTTGGTAAGGATTCTTCTAAATCTATTTTTAATGCTTATTTGGTTGATACTTTAAAATTCAACTTGTTAAGTGTTTCTCAATTGTGTGATAAAGGTAATCATGTAATATTTGATAAAGAAAAATATGTAGTTAAAAACCTTAATACAAGTGACATATTTATTACCGCTTTAAGATATGATAATGTATATGCTTTACACATTAACGAAATTACAGTCGAAGACTTTAAGTGTTTAAAAAGGCTTAACAGAAGATCCAAAGCTATAATATTGAAGGCTTGGTCACATCAACATGAACACCATGCATGAACAGGGCGGATCCAGGGTTCAAACTCTCTGGGAAGAAAATGTTTTTGAAATTTCGACATAGTTTCATTTGTAAAATGATGAGCTAAAATATTTTTCATTCTTCCAAAATGGTACGTAGAAACAAAAATAATCATAAACTCCACTTTTGTAGCCCTTATGTGAATTTATTAATTCTTATCAAAAATAATTTATTCAAATTTTGTTTAGGAATGAATAAATTCCTAATAAAAGTAATTCCACCACAATATCACAATCCAATCAAAAACGGCAAAGCCACACTCTTAATTTATTTATGAATAAGAAAATTATAATCAAGCACCTAAATGTCATTAATTATTACCTAATTCCATAATTATAACTTACGAGCGATAAACAAGCAAAAATTTCTTCTCTATTACTGTAGCAACTTTCAGAGGTACTATTCTCAACATCCAAGGGGAGAACTAGAAATAACCCAAGTGGCTAATCTAAATCGAAAAAACCTAATTTCTTCAAACATGCGTATTCCTAGATTCCCTATTTACCCAAATCATCTCTAAAAATCCTCAAAATGTTTATCAAAATAGCACATAAAAAATAAGGTATGAAATTGAAAACAACCCAGCTTCCTTTTTTTTTTTTTTGTTTTTGTACTAACAACTGCAATCTTCACGCCACATCTGAGCCATGGAACCGGAATGTACTTGATGGCGTTTAGGGTCGCGTTTAACCCACAATACAGTACGAATTAACAATTCGAGGCGCAGATCCTGGCTCTGTTCTGCGATTAAAGCAACTATACTCCTAAAGATTTAGAGGCTGTGAATGATTGAAAATCAATTAGTAGTAAAATTTTCTGGACTACAAATCTTTCTTCTATTCCAACCTAATTATACACTGCTGAAGATAGTGAATACCGCTGCAGATTCAAAATTTCAATTTTTTTTAAAATTCGCATGGGGGCACCTGCCCTTGGGTGCCCCTTGTAGATCCGCCCATGGCATAAACTAGCTCATAAAGGATTGTTTACGGGACTTCCATCCCTTGATTACAAACAGTCCTTCATGCGAACAATGAAGTCCCTTGATTACAAACACAGTCCTTCATGTGAACAATGTATACGAGGTAAACAAATATGTTCTTTTAAACCGAAAAAGATGATAAGTACTACAAGATCACGTGAACTTCTACGTATTTATTTATGTGGGAAAATACGAGTTAAAAGCGTAAGAGGTAAGTCTTACATATTAGTTACAATTGATATTTTTAAAATTTATGTGGGTTGATTTTTTGACGGAAAAAGACGAAGCTTTAAAACCATTCTTAAAGTGTTGCAAAGAAATGCAAACTCTTTTTCATCTTCCAATTGTCTTAGTAAGAAGTGATCATGGAAGAGAATTTGATCAATTAGGGTTTGATTCTTTCCATGGAAAATATGAAATAACTCACAACTTCTCAACTCGTAGGACACCTCAACAAAATGGTGTGGTTGAAAGGAAAAACCGCATTTTAGAAGAAATGGTTAGGTTTAAGCTCATTGAAAATTAATTAGCTAAATATTATTGGGCTGAAGCAGTCAACAAATCTAATTGTGTGCTAAACAAATGTCTTATTCGACACATACTAAATACAACTCTATCAGCTATTTAGAGGAAAGGAGCCAAATATCGCGTATCTTAGACCATTTGGATGCAAGTGTTTTATTTCTAACAATGACAAAGATAATTTTGGTAAGCTCTTTACAAGAAGTGATAAAGGTATCTTTATTGGATACTCATTGAATAACAAAGCTTGTAGAGTGTTGAACAAGCGTACAAATGTGGTTGAAAAAAAGTATACATATTGTTTTTGATTAAACGGATGATGGCATATTAAGTGATTCGTAGATTTAAACCTTAATAGACATTTTGATGATGAAAGCAAATAAGAAGATACTAACAAAAGCTACGGACAAAATGAAGAATACGCATGAGTCCATCCAAAGTGTTGAAGAAATTGATGAAAACAAATCGAGCACATTCAAGACTCTCAACCAGATCAAGAGACAAATGCTAAAAATTTAGAGAAGCCGCGTGAATGCACTACTAATGATACTCAAGTTAAAGACTCTCTAAAGGAATTATCAAGTGACTCTCTCACTGATTGCTCATCGTCTATTTTAAAAAGGAGATCCAAATTAGCATCACAACATCCTCATGACAACTGAAGACTCAACTCTCTTGAATAATGATAAGGGGAGATTGAAGACTTAATTCTCTTGAATGATGATAATTCAAAACACATATTGATTAAACAAATAAATTAAGTAATTACATTTAATTTTTTAAGTAAGTTTAAAATCATATTTGATATACATTTGATAAGTAATATATATTTAAGTTCGAAGTCAATGGAATATGCTTAAAGAACTTAAGTTTATTTTATAAGTCTTGAAATACGTTTCAAAGTCTTGAAGATAATTACGTTTACAATCAGGTTAGTTTCGTAATTATATTTCAAATATTTTAATAGGTCAATGTTCCTTGAAATTATATTTGAAATATTTTAATAGGTCAAGGTTCATTAAAATTAACTTGGATATTATTTGAAATGAAGTTTGAATATTTTACTACACGTTTTTGTTTAACGTTTAAATGTTTTACATTTGAACTTGAATTTAAATATGAGTTTAAATTTGTTTGATGATTAAATATAGTACAAGGTACACATGTTTTACTAATTATAGTACACGGCTATATTTGATAATTATGCAAGATCTAGAGTTTTCTATTAATAGGATGATATTTGAATTTATACTAAAAATATAAAAAGATGATTTGAATTAATGCTAATAATAGAAATTAATTTAAATGATTAATTAAATTTTGATAAATCTGGTTTGTGCTTATTATTCAATATCTTGTATGAGTACTAACGTGGCAGCATAGCATTGGACAATTACAAACACAATGACGAAATTATTTTAGCTGTCAGTACACGTCAGTTTGAAGATAACCTCAAGACCTTGAAGTCAGGCGCAGAACGACCAGGTCAACAGAAAATAACGGATAGGAGCCTTCTTGTTTTTGAAGATGTGTTGAGGCGTAACACTATATATATGAGGCTTCATTCCAGAACTAAGACACACCACTTCTTACAACTTTCTCTCTTGATTTAGAAATTCTCTAAGAGTTGTAATTTGTAATTTGTAATTCTTAATTCTTAGTTCATCTAACTCTTACATTTGTAATAGGCTTAAGAGTTTAAAAAGAGTTAGATTAAGTTTAATACGCCTAATCAAGAAAACTTTTCAAAGTGTTCAACTTGTGAATCTCTATTGTGAGGTTTGGGATTTTGCTTTTATTAAAGGGACTTGTAATACGGTTCTTCAAGGGGAAGAACGTGGTGAGAAGAGATAGTGAGATCTTCTTGTTAGTATTAAAGTCGGATTAATAAAAGGCGTTGAAATCCTACGGGTTGAAAGAGAACCCATAGGCGGGGAGTAGGTTAGTTAGAACCGAACCTCGTTAACATATCGTGTGTTATTCTTTAAAGTTTATTTTCCGCACATACGATTAGTGTTTACGAATTGGCTCAAAGCTGTTCCAGAAGACAGTTTTGACAGACTCCTCAAACTCTTGAGACAAACTTCCAGACAAAGTTTAAAAAGCCCAAACTCTCTATTCACCCCCCTCTAGAGAGTATTCAACCTCCTATTAACTTTCAATTGGTATTAGAGCTGAGTTTCACACAAAAAGATTAATATCTTGTGATGGATCCAATAGGAGAAGGGTTGTTTGCTCAAGGACGTTCGTGTTTAAGACCACCTTTATTTTGCGGTACAAATTTCTCACATTGGAAAACTTTGATAAAAATGTTCGTGATTGATCAAGATATGGAACTTTGGGAGATCATAACTAAAGGACCTAAGATACCTATGAAAAAGGACGCTCAAGGAAATGATTTACTAAAGTCTGAGTCCGAATATTCACAAACAGATTTGGAATGGGTTTCCAAAAACTATAGGGCAATGAATCAATTATGTTGTGCTTTGAATGGTACTGAATTCAATCGAGTTTCTTCATGTACAAGCGCTAAAGAAATATGGGACAAGTTGGTCGTGACATACGAAGGAACAAGTCAAGTGAAGGAAACAAAGATCAACATCCTCATGCATCAATACGAAATGTTCAAGATGAAAAAGGATGAGAATATAAATGAAATGTTTACTCGTTTTACTTTGATTACTAACAGTTTGAATTCTCTTGGAAAAACTTTTACAAATGCAGAAAAAGTCCAGAAAGTCTTAAGGTGTTTTCCAAAATCCAAATAGGGTCCAAAAGTCACCGCCATAGAGGAAGCTCAGGACTTGAGAGTTCTATCGCTTGACGATCTGCTTGGAAAACTCACAACTTATGAACTTACCCTACATGATGATGGAGATAATGATGTAATGCCTTCCATGAAAAATCTTGCTCTAAAGGCAAAGAAACATCATGAATCTTCAAGTGAAAATGAAGATAGCGATGATGAGGAAGATCCATTTGCGTTAATTACAAAAGGTCTTGAAGGAATTATGAAGATGCGAAAAAGATTTAAAAAATTTAAATCCAGAAATAAATGTAAGTCTTCTAACTCAAATTCAAATTTTAAGACTAATAAACTTGCTTGTTTTGAGTGTGGTTCTACAGAACATATCGTAAAGGACTGTCCTAAGAAGAAAAGACAATCCTACAAAAAGAACAAGAACAAACAAGCGATGGTTGCAACTTGGAGTGATTCCGAAGGATCATCCGAATCTGAAAATGAAGATGGTTAAGCTCATGTATGTCTTATAGCTGATAATGATGACAATGATGATTTAGATCAAAATCATAAAGAGGTACGTGACTATATTAACACATGCTCAAAAGATGAATTAGTTACAACTCTCGTCAATATGTTTCAAATTGAAAAGATTTTAAAAGATGAGAAAGATATCTTAGTGGATAGAATACGACATTATGCTGAAGGCTGTGGAGATATCATAAATAAAAATGATTCGCTAAAGGCTGAAAAAATTAAACTTGAAAAGACTGTCAAGGTCTTGAAAGAACAGAATCTCAGCCAGACTAAACAGCTTATCGATCTTAAGAATCAGAACAATGATCTTGAAGCCAGGATCAAAACCTTGAAAAATGAGTCTGAGAAAAATCTACAAGCATTAACCAAGCTAAATGAATCTGAATCCAAATTCACTAAAATGCTTACACGACAAAAACCAACTAGTGATAAACGTGGTATTGGTTGTAATAATGTTACACATAACTATAAGAGTAAAATTGGTAATGTGAAAGGTGCATATAAACATAAATGTACTCCTACTTGCACATTTTGTTGCAAAGAAGGACATATAAGATTTGCATGTCCTTACAAACGTAAGGAAAATTATATTATCAAGAATTCCTTTCCTCTTGAATTACGTGGACAGATAAAGCAAATATGGGTTCCTAAAGGGACAAGACCACCCAACATGGTCTATCCCGAATATGGTTCCAAATTTGTCACTTGGATAGCCAAGTAAGGTTGAGAAAGGTTATTTTTTTTGTTTTGTAGGTTAAACAAAAGTGGATTTTAGATAGTGGATTCTCAAGGCATATGAGTGGTAAAATTTTAGGAGATAAAGGTAAATGCAAAATTTTAGGCGTTGGTAAAATTGGTAAGAATCCATCTAAAACTATTGATAATATTTATTTAGTTGAAGGTCTAAAATTTAATTTGCTAAGTGTGTCTCAACTATGTGATAAAGGTAATGAAGTAATATTTGACAAAGAAAAATGTGTTGTTAAAAATCCTAATACTGGAGATACTCTCATTACTGCTCTTAGAAATGATAATGTTTATGCTTTACATACTAACGAAATTGCAGTGCAGAATTTCAAGTGTTTGAAAGCTATTACAGATAATCCAAAACTATGGCATAGACGTCTTGGTCACATCAATACTCACACCATGCAGAAGTTGGTAAGTAAAGATCTAGTTAAGGGACTTCCACCTCTTGACTATAAACAAAGTCCTATTTGTGATGCATGCATTAAAGGTAAACAAGTAAGAAGTTCATTCAAACCGAAGAAAATGGTAAGTACATCAAGACCATGTGAACTCTTACATATTGATTTGTGTGGACCAATGCGTGCACGGAGCATAAGAGGTAAATCTTACATCTTAGTTATAGTTGGTGATTATTCTAGATTTATGTGGGTTGATTTTTTGAAGGATAAAAGTGAAGCCTTGAAACCGTTCTCAAGACGTTGTAAAGAGATGCAAACTCAACTGAACCTTCCAATAGTCTCGATTAGAAGTGACCATGGGAGAGAGTTTGATCAACTAGGCTTTGACTCCTTTTGTGAAAAATATGGAATAACCCATAACTCCTAGGACACCCCAACAAAACGGTGTAGTTGAAAGGAAAAATCGAACCTTAGAAGAAATGGCTAGGACAATGCTTATTGAAAATGGATTAGCTAAACACTATTGGGCTGAGGCTGTTAACACAGCTAATTATGTTTTAAATAGATGCCTTATAAGACCCATAATTAAGAAAACTCCCTATGAGTTATTCAAAGGAAGAAAACCGAATATAGCATACTTTAGACCATTTGGTTGCAAATGTTTTATTCATAATAATGGTAAAGAAAATTTAGGTAAATTTGATGCTAGAAGTGATGAAGGTATATTTCTTGGATACTCACTAAATAGTAAAGCTTATAGAGTGCTAAACAAACGTACAGGTATAGTTGAAGAAAGTATACATGTTTTTGATGAATCCGAAAATGAAACATTAAATGAAGGATTTAAGGAGTTAAACCTTAATAAACATTTTGATGATTTAAGTGATGATGAACTGGAAGTTAATGATATTAGCGTTGTTAAAAGGAATAACATGCAGGATACCATACAAAATATTGATGATGAAAGAAAACATGATGTTAACATTGAAGACTCACAGTCTGATCTTGAGACCCAACCTCAAGAACTTGAGATAGCTTCTGAACATACTGCTTCAGAAACACCAGTTAAAAATACTTCAAATGCAGTAAGTACAAGTTCTTTGAATGAAAACACACCATCCATACTACGAAGAAGAATTAGAAAGTCATATCAACATCCTCCAGAAAACATTATAAGTGATCCAAACAAAGGTACGCAAACTCGATCCTCTCTTAAAAATCTATGTGCATTTTCTGCTTTTGTTTCTCTTGTAGAAACTAAAGATGTTAAAGAAGCATTACAAGAACCAGAGTGGATCATTGCAATGCAAAATGAATTAAATGAATTCGAAAGGAACAAAGTTTGGGATCTAGTTGAAAGACCTCAAGATCGTACCATCATTGGAACAAGATGGGTCTTTCGTAATAAACTCAATGAGGATGGAGACATTGTAAGGAATAAAGAAAGACTTGTAGCTCAAGGCTATAATCAAGAAGAAGGTATAGATTATGATGAAACTTTCGCACCAGTTGCAAGGTTAGAATCTATTTGTATTATGCTTGCTTTTGCTTCATACATGAATATTAAACTATATCAAATGGATGTTAAATGTGCATTCTTGAATGGATACTTGCAAGAGGAAGTATATGTTAAACAATCAACCGGCTTTGAAAATTCAGATCTACCTAATCATGTGTTCAAACTAAATAAAGAGTTATATGGCTTGAAACAAGCTCCAAGAGCTTGGTATGACAGATTTAGCTCACATCTACTTGAAAATGAATTTCAATGAGGTAAAATTGATACAACACTTTTCATTAAAACTAAAGGAAAAGATATTCTAGTTTTTCAAGTATATGTTGATGATATATTGTTTGGAGCTACTAATGATTCTTTGTGCAAGGAATTTTCTGAGATTATGTGCAAAGAGTTTGAAATGAGCATGATGGGAGACTTAACATTCTTTCTTGGACTACAAATAAAACAAAAGAAAGATGGCATATTTATTTGTCAAAGTAAATATGTTAGAGAATTGTTAAAGAAGTACAATATGGATCAATGTAAAGAAGTTAATACGCCTATGAGTACAACACTAAGTCTAGATCAAGATATAAATGGTAAGAGTGTTGATCAAAAGACTTATAGAGGTATGATTGGTTCTTTATTGTATTTAACTGCTAGTCGTCCTGATATCATGTTTAGTGTTTGCTTATGTGCTCGTTTTCAAGCTAACCCAAAAGAATCTCACCTAACAGCAGTTAAGAGAATCTTTAGATATTTATATGGGACTAAAGACTTTGGTCTATGGTACCCTTGTTGCGGAAATTATAGTTTGATTGGCTTTACAGATGCTGATTATGCTGGATACAAAGTTGATAGAAAAAGCACCTCAGGATCATGTCAATTCTTAGGAAATTCATTGATCTCGTGGTATTCTAAAAAGCAAAATTCAGTTGCTTTTTCTACAGCTGAAGCTGAATACATAGCTGCCAGTGCATGTTGCTCTCAAATTTTATGGATTGCTCAAAAACTTAGAGACCTTGGAATTGATTTCAAAGGTATACCAATAAAGTGTGATAATACAAGTGCAATTTGTATTACAAAGAATTCTGTGCAACATTCTCGTACTAAACACATTGAGGTACGTCACCATTTTATAAGAGATCATGTTGAAAAAGGTAATATTTCTTTATCTTTTATATCTACTGAAAATCAATTAGCGGATATATTTACAAAACCTTTAAGTGCTGATCGTTTTGCTTATATACGTATGGAACTTGGCATGCTAAATGACGTTGCATGAATTAAGGGGGAGTAATAACAAAGAGTAATAACAAAGAGTAGTAACAAAGAGTAATAACAAAGAGTAATGATAAAGAGTAAAATGTTTAAATATTAAACGTTAATTGTTACTTGATACCAAGTATGTATTAAGGGGGAGCATTACATATTATTGTGATTATATGTGTGTTTATGCATGAATTTGAGAATTGAAAATTTGATTTCAATTTCTTAAAAATTATTTGTTTTATAAATATGGGATTTATAATTAAATACCTTTAATTAATAAAGGATATTTAATTATTTTAAAACAAAATTGTTTGTTTAAATTATTTGTGAACATCATCAATGCATTAAAAACATGTTCATGATTTTGGTTAAAATCCAATTAATCTCATAATTGCATTTCCATTTGTTCACGGTTAAAAACCCAAATCAAACATTTGTTTACTTTGATGAACAAACTGATCAAACTTCACCTGGAAAACCAGCTCCTTCCAAGAAAAGGAAGAGGAGGTCTAGGAAGTAGTTTCAGTTGTTAATGATTGATGAACAATATTTTTATTTTGGTATCAAACAATATTTTGTTAACCATCCCAACATTTTAAGTCTCCTTGTTTATTTTTTGCTGAAAGTCAAAAAGGGGGAGATATGTATATGTATGAATGTGTTTATTATATGTATATGTATGAATGTGTTTATTATTCCATTTGCATGTTTGTTTGCTTATTGCTTATCGCTTATTGCTGTTTTTTGCTTACTTACATGTGAATGTCGATGCATGAAAATGTTTTGTTATATTATGCTCTGATATAATATATTGTTGAATGAATGTTTTGTTCTGATTTATTCATGCTTAACATTCATGTTTAAGGGAGATATGAAAATTTTTGTTGGAAATTTGTTGTGAAAATATAGATACAAAAATTGATAGTTGCTGATTATTGATTATTGTTCATGATCATAATGTTTGATAATCATGACTTTGATATTAAAGTATTGATATGATATTACATTACAATGATGATTATTATATTTTCATGTATTATGATTGGATATTTGTTTGCATAAATAATGATTGTGATGATATGAAATATAAAAAATTATTTTGTTTTTATATTGTTCTGATTTGAAAACATGTTAAGAAATATTGGATAATTTTTTAATTTTTCAATTCATATTAACTTAGAAATATGATTTAGGGAAATATGGTTTTGACTTTCATCAAGGGGGAGATTGAAGACTCAACTCTCTTGAATAATGATAAGGGGAAATTGAAGACTTAATTCTCTTGAATGATGATAATTCAAAACACATATTGATTAAACAAATAAATTAAGTAATTACATTTAATTGTTTAAGTAAGTTTAAAATCATATTTGATATACATTTGATAAGTAATATATATTTAAGTTCGAAGTCAATGGAATATGCTTAAAGAACTTAAGTTTATTTTATAAGTCTTGAAATACGTTTCAAAGTCTTAAAGATAATTACGTTTACAATCAGGTTAGTTTCGTAATTATATTTGAAATATTTTAATAGGTCAATGTTCCTTGAAATTATATTTGAAATATTTTAATAGGTCAAGGTTCATTAAAATTAACTTGGATATTATTTGAAATGAAGTTTGAATATTTTACTACACGTTTTTGTTTAACGTTTAAATGTTTTACATTTGAACTTGAATTTAAATATGAGTTTAAATTTGTTTGATGATTAAATATAGTACAAGGTACACATGTTTTACTAATTATAGTACACGGCTATATTTGATAATTAAGCAAGATCTAGAGTTTTCTATTAATAGGATGATATTTGAATTTATACTAAAAATAGAAAATGACGATTTGAATTAATGCTAATAATAGAAATTAATTTAAATGATTAATTAAATGTTGATAAATCTGGTTTGTGCTTATTATTCAATATCTTGTATGAGTACTAACGTGGCAGCATA
>NC_080050.1:19824218-19826718 GCF_026212465.1 Amaranthus tricolor | reverse complement strand
ACACATATACATACATACATATATAGTTTTTTTTTTTTTTTGTTGGAAATTTGAAAAATATAATAATCGAAACGAAAATATGGCGGCCGACCCCTCC
The DNA here is from genome assembly GCF_026212465.1 of Amaranthus tricolor. Lineage (NCBI taxonomy): Eukaryota > Viridiplantae > Streptophyta > Magnoliopsida > Caryophyllales > Amaranthaceae > Amaranthus > Amaranthus tricolor. The sequence continues at coordinate 19,826,621 of NC_080050.1, read as the reverse complement.
CTCCGGCGTAAAAAACCCCGTAGGGAAAAAGCCATAGGAAAGGGCAGGGCGAAATACAGAACACCCAAAAACAGCATAGGGGTGCGCTATGCATATATACGAGCTACACCTAACATTGGGAATATACCAAGTTCGCCTGTGTACATGCGATTTACGCAAAAAATCACTACATCACCTTACACACCAAGAAACTACAGACCAATCTTCCTATAAACAAATGCCTATACTGTCAGATACTCCATGGGGAGGTATAACAGTTAGCCCCAGAATTTTCTTTGCCTATATGCCTATCCTGATTTTCAGAGAGTACTCGAACTTGTGCAGATTTGTAGGTCTTCTTTCGAACTTGATTTTGTTTCTTTCATACCAGATGGACCAAATAACGCATCCTAACACCAAACCCCACAGCCTTCGGTCTTTTTTGCCCTTTACAAGACCCAACCACTCAATACTGAAGTTTATACATCGATTTTGGAACGCCGCAGAGAAGCCCCACCATTTCAATATTGCCATCCAGGACCTCCAGGAGAAGCTGCATGTAAGTAAGATATGAGCGTTTGATTCTGTGTCTATGTTGCAGAATGGGCAAGATGCCCTTTGAGAATTAATAATTCCTTTTTCTAATAGAAAATCACCAGTTTTGAGTCTCTCCAGACTAGCTAACCATACTGACAACTGTGCTCTAGGCGGGATAAAACTCTGCCATACAAGATTGATTACTGCTTTGGGTAGAATGGGCTCTCTGCCTTCAAGCATTTTTGTGCCAATGTTTTTCGTGGGATATACCATGCTGCCCGAATGTTTCCAGACCACACTATCTTCCGTGCCCCTATCAGGAATGACCTGTTGGATAATGGTTTCTAGCCTTTGTACCTCTTCATATTCCCAGTCGTACAGGCTTCTACGCCATGTGAGATGCCAAGCCCATGAGCTTTCCTGCCAGACCCCCATTTGATTTACAAGGAGGTTTTTCTGTAGCGATATTGTGTACAGTCTTGGAAAAGCCCTTTTAAGTATTCCAACCTCACACCATCTATCATGCCAGAACCTAACCGAATTTCCGTTTCCAATTTTCACATACATGCCTTCTTCTATGATTGATCTCATTTTTGATGTCTCTGCATCGATACTTAGGAGTTGTGCCCATGTGCCTTCTTTGACTTTTTGAAACGTGTCCGACGATGCTTTTAGCCCTTTGATATCATGTACAGATTTCAAAATTCTTTTCCACAGCGAGTTATTGGTTTCGGAGAAACGCCACCACCATTTAAATAGAAGGATTAGATTTTTGTGCAAAATATTGCCAATCCCTAAACCGCCCATCTCTTTCGGTAACTCAATATCGGACCATCGAATCCTAGGACAGCCCAGCTTTTCACTGGTTGCCCCACACCAGAAGAATTTTCTTTGCAAGCCAACTATTGCCAGGGCAACGGATTTCGGCAATTTGAACATACTCATGTAGTAGACAGGTAAGCTTTTGAGGACACTTTTTATGAGAGTCAACCTTCCGGCTCTAGATAGGATTTTGGCTTTCCACGATGCTAGCCTCTTCTGAATTTTTTCCAGCACCGGATTCCACGCCGACCGTCTGTTCATATGATCTCCAAGTGGGAACCCCAAATAGGTAAAAGGACACATTGAGTGAGAACATCCCGTGTTTCTAGCAGTTTCACTAGCCCATGCCTGGTCGCTCGCATTCCATGCTATAAAGCATGATTTGCTGTAGTTAAGTTCAACCCCGACATCATAGCAAACACGTCCAGGATTCTGAAGTAGTTCGTAACGACTCTTGGGCTACTGGGGGCAAAGATGAGGGTGTCGTCTGCGAACTGGAGGTGTTTGAGGCTTACATTCTCTTTACCAATGAGGACCGGCTCAATCAGATTCAAAACCTCCGCCTTTTTTAGGAGACACACTAGGGCTTCACTGACTAGGATGAAGAGGTAGGGGGATAGTGGGTCGCCTTGTCTAAGTCCCTTCTCCATTTTAAGCGGTTTCAGGGGGGAACCATTGAGGAGGATAGACAACAATGCAGACGTGACACAATTCATAATCCAACTGATCCATTTCCTACCAAATCCCAGCTTTTCCATCACCAATTTCAGGAAGGACCAATTGATTGAGTCGTAGGCCTTTTCGAAATCCAGTTTGATGAGTGTACCTGGTATTTTCTTTTTTTTCAGCCATCTTATAGATTCATTCGCGATCATAACCCCATCGAGGATCTGCCTGTTTCCCACAAAAGCCGTTTGTGATTCGTCAATCAGATATGCAATAACATCTTTAAGGCGGAGTGATAGGATCTTTGAGATGATTTTATATAGGGCGCCCACCATGCTTATAGGTCTGTAATCCTCGATAGATGTAGGGCTTCCGGTCTTTGGGATCAGAGTGACCCAT
>NC_080050.1:19804218-19819218 GCF_026212465.1 Amaranthus tricolor | reverse complement strand
TTATGCTACAAAATTGTAGTTTTTATAAACGTATTAAATATATTGCTATTTCAATTTTTAGATAAAAAGAAGGGAAATTCCACATGGTAGCATTCAGTTTCCATGAAACGCCAGTGGTAGCACTCTTGTAAAATTTTTCCACATGGTAGTATATGCACTATCTAACCTCGCAACATTTTCCGTTAAATTCTTGTTAATTTCCGTTTAATTCATCATTTTGTAAGATTTTTCCACATGGTAGCATCTAGTTTTTGCTCGTAAATGTTTAATTTACCATTTTAACTTTTAATTCATCGATTAATTTATCAACGCCCTTAAATGTTGTAACAATTAAGTAGATATATATTAGTGCTTAGAATGTACCTTTTGAATTTATGAAATGCACCTTTTGAATTTATAAAATACGTCTTTTGAATTATTTGTTAGTGTTTGTAATGTACCTATTGAACTTTATAATGCCAATAATTTAAAAGAAAATAAAATTGTTACAACATTAAAGGACGTTGATAAATTAATCGGTGAATTAAAAGTTAAAATGGTGAATTAAACATTTGAGAGCAAAAATTGGATGATATCATGTGGAAAAATCTTACAAAATGATGAATCAAAACAGAAATTAAACAGAATTTAATAGAAAATGCTACGACAGTTAAATAATTTACAAATTGAATGCTATTATGTGGAATTTCCTTAAAGAATATGTTATATCTATTGCCTTGATTATTCAACAACCCATTCACAATTGTAAAAGGTTTGGAAAATTATATTATTGAGAATGGCTAAATTGTGTAAATAATGTTAAATGTGAGAGAAAAATATATAAAAATAAAAATTAAAGAAAGCGTAGAGACATTTATTATAATTAGACTCGTAGCTAGCTAGGGGTGATTGGGGCAATGATCTGGGGCTCATTTTTAGAAATTTGACAACTCTAAATTTTAATATTTAAAAGCCTGAAGTAAAAGGATAGTGAACTAAAAGTGGTGCTTACCATGTGCGAAGCCACATGGGGGCTTGGGGAGGCCCCAATTCCCTTGCTTAAAACGCAATTGTTCGTAATTTTGAGTTTGACTCTCTTACCAATATGATTTATATTTTAAAGACCGTATAAATATAACAAAAATTACTATAACTTAAGGTTAGGGTAATATATTTGTAGTCAAAGGTTAAGGGATCAAACCCTAACCTTATTATTATTACTAGTATTACTCCCTTCGAACCAATTTAGTTGTCCCATTTTCTTGTTTGACAAAGTCTTTTTAGTTGTCCCATTTCTATTTTTGTCAATTTTTTTTTACCTAAATATCCTTAGTTCACACAAGTAATTATGAATATACCCCCATATACCTTACTTACCCTTCATTACTTACCCTTTACTACTTACCCTTTTTAATGAACTCCTCACCATCCTTAATAACCGTGCCCAAGCAAATGTGACATCTAAATTGGTTTGGAGGGAGTATTTTTTCATTGACTAATAAATTTATATTATAACTTCATTACTCTTTATCTTTCATAATTTCATAGTTTTATATTTTTGCTATCTTATAATTTTAATAGTGTTTTTTTGGAGACTTAGTAGAAAAATATATGAAATCAAAAACACTTAATTGTTTTTTTCAAAAGGAATAATTTGCTACTATATCAACATTTTGGCCCCTCTAACTCAAAATTGGCTTCACCCTGGGTGGTTACTCTTGTGTAAATGTATAATGCTTCTCGCCCTTCTTATTTGATCTCACCCCTTTATACATATTAATCATATAAATTTACGTTTACTTAAATATCAAATTACTGAAAATTGTAATTGTAAGTTATATTAATATTTAGGGCCGACCCTAGGCAAAGGCAAAAAGGGCTTGTGCCCTAGGCCCACAAAAAAATAAATAGATTTTTGCCTTTATATGCATCAAACTGAAGGCCTTGTGTGATTAAAATTATATATTTAACCATCAAGCCAAATTGCTAATAATGATAGATGTTGCCTTATTTACAAACTATTGAATTATAAATGCACAATTATCAAATAAAAAGCAAATAATATTAAGCTCTATTGTTGGTGTGTAACTTTTTTTGATATTATATCTTTTGTAAATGTAAATATACATTTTATAATTAGGGTCTATAATTTATTTTTTGCTCTATCCTCCCGAAATCTCACCCTGTTAATAATTCATGGATAATTTGCAAGATTTATTGTTTATTTTAGGCTACATCCGAATCCAAAAAATACGTCCCTTTAACGATTTATCATGAAGAGATACCAATTGTCAAAATTTATCATTAAATAGTAATGTCCAGAAATATATGTACACTCACGAAATATTATTTATAGTAATTTAATAAACACCATACCTAGTTTATAATTTATAACTTTTATTTTAATTAACTGTAATATATCTAATTTAATCTATCACCAAAAATAGATTATTACAATGATATCTACAATTTATAGCATTCATAATTTTATTGTCATTAAATTTAATGGATCTTTACTAAACCAATTTGAAATTAACTATACAAATGATTTTTAATGCTTTTTTTTAAATAAATCCAACAAGTATCATTTTCTCGTATAAGGTTTTGAGTTCGATAATTACATATATCCCTTCTCTCTAGAGTTGTTAAAAACACATAAAAAAATCAGTTCTTATAACTGAACTCGATTCGATCGGACTTTAAAAAGAGAGTTACATTATGTAAAAACTTACATAAACAAAAGACCCGAATTTAAACCAATCCAGATAATCTGATACAAAATAAAACTGATAATCGGAATCAACACACACCTTTAGTCCCACCCTTAAGCTTACTTTTTAATAATCTGTTTTAATATCATATGCATTACTTACTTTACCATATGCCTTGACTTAATTAGTTCCCGATTTAATTCTTTGATTAAAAAAAGAAATTAGTTCCCGATTTACAAGGCTTCTTAACTGCGAGATCAGATCTTGAAAAATTATTATGTATTTATGTTCATCATTATATAATCCTGATTGAAATATCCATATCCAACATTTTGACTGGAATATGATACGCAGAATTCCGTAATCATGCTGCACAGATCCAAATTTGTGACAGCCAAACAACACATCTCTGTAGTCTGTAGCTAAAACATGATAAATTAGCTTATATTGAATTAAATAGTTAGCAGAAATTGTGAAAAACAGAGGAGACAATACACCGAGCTGTTGAACTATGAAATCTGTACTTTAACTTTATTTTGTAGTACTCTCTTTGTTTTCTTTTTTATTTTTGTTGGCTTTTTATATTTTAATTTAATGCAAATTTATAAGTAAAAATAATATTAATAAGCACCTTTTTAAAATCTAAAAAGTCTTTATTCAGAAAATATATATTGGGATAATTTATCAAAATTTCATAATATGTATTTTCATATAAATTTTATTGTTAAAATTTGATCCTAAAATTTAAAGATTCCATTTAAGTAGAACAAAAAAGAATATACCGACTCTCCGACATGGGCAGATAGGTTTTAGTACTGTTAACTTTCAACATGCTGAAACACTAAAATTTTCAAAGACACAATGATTCGCATGAAATGAAAAGGTATATATTGAAAGGGTATAGTTTATTTTTATAGCGTGAGTCTACTAGTAAAAATAAAGCCACAAGACGGGAACAACAAATGAAGTTCATATAATGAAATCCACCATTAATGTCTTGTAAAATTTCGTACCGATAATTAAAATTAGTTATATCATAGTTAATTCCAGTTAAGAAATTTCTAAAGGAAATTACTCATGGTAGCATTGAACTTTCATGTAACATCACTGGTAACACTTTTGTAAGATTTTTCCACATGGTTGAATCCAGTTTATGCCTTATCTAACTGTCGTAGTATTTTTCGTTAAATTCTTGTCAATTTTCGGTTAATTCACCATTTTGACGTTTCTATGCTTATTACGTGGTGGTTGTTGTCTTTACACTTTGCCCTAAACCATTTTTATGCTCTCAAATTTTTAATTTACCATTTTAGTGTTTAATTCACCGTTTAATTCATCAACGCTCTCAAATGTTTAGAGCAAATTATAAAGACAAGAACTAACACTTAATAAGGGTAGATTCGTCAAAATGGTGGATTAAACGGAAATTGACAAGAATTTAACGAAAAATGCTACAGCAGGTAGATAAGGCATAAATTGAATGTTACCATGTGGAAAATCTTACAAAAATGCTACCATTGGCGTTTCATTAAAGATCGATGCTACCATGTGGAATTTTCCATTTCTTAATTAAGTGCAATGAACAAGTTTAACTTCGAACAATCAAATCAAACTCCACATTTTCTCTTATAGTCGGTTATAAAATATATTAATATACTCGTGTAAAACATAATATTAGTGTTTAGAGGAGTTACATAATCAAATTAACATTTACTTTAATCTATGTCGTATTTGATAATTTTTGGGCCCTAGGCAAAAAATAAAAAAGGTCCTAGTTTAGTGCTGTAAGTCGATCAATGCAAAAAGCTATTTGTTGTGCGACAGCGGAAGAAAAGATCAAAAACAATAATGAAACAATAAAGATTCAAATAAAAAATAAAGAAAATCACACCGATAAATTAACGTGGTTCACTATCAACGTGATAGCTACATCCACCGGCACCGAGAATAAACTTTTCACTATAAACCGGGAGATTACAAGATGAACACGAGAAACCACAACAATGGCTCTCCAAGCTTTTTCTCTCTTAGTTTTCCTCACTTTGTGTTTTGCATTGCATCCTCTTCTAATTCTAATTACATGGGGCCTTTATATAGTATACCTCATAATAAAAGAAAATTAGGGTTAAGAAAATACAAAAAACCGTCAAAGACTAAGAGTAACCGGCCAAAAACGTGCCAAGAAACCGTCGTTACGGGAGCCGTGTAAAACTACGCGAGCCGCGAAACGGAGACAGAACCAACTCTGCGCCCCGCAGAGGTCCCACTGTTCGAGTCACACTATATTTCAACACTATTTATGCACAAACTAATTTTGATTATTAACTCAATTTGGGCTCTTTCATGAGTAGGCGGTTGCACCTCAACGACCTTGCTTTAATCATCATACTAAATAGAGTATGTGGCTTTTCCCTACAAATCTTTCCAACTTATGAAGGATTGAACCTTTAACAAAAATCATCCATCCTATCTAAGAGTGCACATGGTTCGGTTAGCTCTGGTTTGACTGTTAAATCAGACCAAACCAAAATTGAACCATTTAAATTACCAGACTGGATCGGACCAAACTGTTCTACAACGGTCAGGTCTGATCTGGTCTACGGTTTTTTGTTTTTATATATTTTTCAAATACATACTATGTGTTTATGCAAATATTTCACACCTACAATTACCAAATATAATAATTTGTAATTAATTGATTGAATTAACATCATTCAAGTATATATTACTATTTAAAAATAATTACATCTCGAAATATATAGGTAGCAACTTATTTTTTAATAAAATAATTATCATTTTTGGTCATTGGACGGTTTGCGGTCTGGTCTGATCTGAAAAATAAAAAATCAGGACTGAATTGTAAACCATAATTTATTTTTTAAAAACCAGCTAGACCGTTTAGACCGTAAACAAAAAAAATATTAAAATTACAATTATGTCCGATTTGATTCATAGTTTAGACTGAACTTTGTTCAGCGTTAATCCTACCTCCCCAAATCCCTCATCTCCAATTCCACTTTAATCCATTAAAATTTTAAAACACTAAATCTTTACTTTTTCAATTTTATTTGACCAAATGAGGCACTTATAGGGAGTAGTACTTTAATAACAATATGATAATTTCTTGATGGATAAGTTTGAATGGTTTGGTTGTACCCCATGCGGCTCAATCAAGGGGCACAAGCACACCACAAATATTGGGAGTTGTTTTGGATAAGGGAGAAGTTTGATTTTATTAGTACCATGGACTCACGTCATGCTTATCCATAGTTATTGGAGTTAAAGGAGTAGTAATAACTAATAATCTATTGCTGGAAATGAAATATTCGGTATTTTATGATTTTTAAAATTATCTATTATTTAAGTTTATTATATTTATTATAGTTAATGTATAAGAAAAAATATAATTAAATAAAATCTTGTTGAAATTGTTTAATTAACTTTCTATAATTTTTAAATGTGTATAGTTTAATATATAAATAATCAAAATCACACATTAAATTGGGTAAAAAGTATAATGTAATAAGTGTAGTGAAATGAAAGAAGTAGAACATTAGTATCATTTTTGTTATTTTAGTTATTAAATTTGCACAAATTTTATTTTTGTCACAACGCGAACACATTTTTCTATTGATCACACACTCATGTAATAATCTCATCCATCTATTTTTAAAATTTTTTTTAAAAAATTATATTTATCACTTTTACCAAATTATCTTGATTTTCATTTTATGTGTAATGGGATTATTTCTATTGAAAAGAGGGAGTAATTAATAGATTAATACATAACTTTGAATGATTTTTATGTACCTCAAAAACGTGTAATAGACTTGTCAAAATTTGACACGGCTCAAGTTGACTAAAATTTCGATCAAACATTTGAACCATAACATGAAAATTTAGACAAGTAATTTAAAACAATTTGATTTGAGAAATCGTTTAAAACCAGGGTCAAATCGACCGAACTCAAATTCTATCATTTTGAATTATTTTCAGCTTCACGTCAGTATTTTTAGGTCGTCATAATCATTGTTAATTAGTATCTACTATATTTTTATTTAGATATTTATAATTTTTATTCAACATATTCTATTTAAAGATTAGTTCTACTTATTCAATTTTTAAGAAAAATGGTCAAAATGAGTTAAAAAGGTCGAGTTTGAATCTTTGTTGGACTTTAATTAATTTTATCTTGTATATTAATTTGGAATAAACGATTTTAACATGATGGGTCAAAATTTCTTAAGTATAATGAATTAGATTAATAATTAACAAGTCTAATCGAATAAATGTATTTAAGTTGAGACTTAAGAGGACATAGCTTAGTATGTTCCTCCTGTATACAGGAGGACAACTCAAAAGGCAAACTTGACAAAAATGTACTTCTCATTTAATTCTCACAAACAAAGAGACTGTTACAATTACCGGTTGCTTCTCTGAGTTGGAATGTTTTACCCGTTACCATTCGCGAGCATCTTCTTAGTGGGATATGTATGGGTCTTGGAATTTAAGTGTCTTAGATTTAACTAAAATTTAATTTAAGAGTTTAGATTCATTGAATATTTTTGTGAACAATGGGTCCGGGTTAGATTTGAGTTCATGATTTTAGAGTTTGGGTTCGAAGTTCGAATTCGCACATTTGAGAGCCAAATTCGAGTCATGGAACCATTAAATTTTTTTTTCAAAATTATATATTAATTGTTATGTGTATTTTAAATATATATTATAGAATATTACGTGATTTAGAACTTGCTTGGTTCATGTAATTTGAAACATGGTCGTTGTATTTATACTTTAAAAATCGAAATACTTGATAAATATATGGTTTTAAGAACTTAAATATTGCAAGCTTCATATATTTAGCCGCACAATAAAATATTAGAAGATCCTTGTTAATTGAAGATGTTTGAATAATTTCACACGAATTGACAAAAATTGTAAAATATATTTTTAAAATTTTTTAGGAAGAAAAACACAACATTGCTTTGGAACTAGATCTAGACTCTAGACCCGCCAGACTCTAATGGTATGGGTTTGTGTAACAGGCGTAAATCTCTCGGTATTCAATTCATACTAATAATAATGTTAACAATAAATAATGCAAAAGTCTAAAATTTCAACTGATAAAATCCATTAAAATTTAAAACCGTTATAAATATAAGTTTAAAATGTTACAACTGTGAGAAAAATACATAATATTTTCTCAAAACATAATAAAAGTATAAATACACCATAATCATCAAAGTTATCAAGTAAAATATAATGCAGCTAAGTCCTCGATAAAGAAAATAAATGGTCGGCCTGTATTGAAACTTGAGCTATATCTTCTTGTAAAATACCGTCATCCATAATACATATGATGACCGTCGTTTGAATACGATCGGATCAGCAGTAAAGCTAAGTACAATTCCTCAACAATATAATACATGTGATTTTAAGTTCCTCGGTTCGCGTTTCTTATTTTTCGTTCTTGAATACTTTCAGCAATTTTCACATTCATCACATGAATGTAAATAAATATCTTTTCTACCATCACCTATACTTGGTAACTATAAGGTTCATTTAACAGATCTACTTAAACTCAAAATCACATGTGTACAACGCATATAATAATGACTTTCTGATATCTATAAGGTGTGGCTAGAGAAGGATCATATTGCAAACTCTAACTGTGATGGAAGCCATTATTCTTCCATTTTTATGCTCGAGCTTCTACAAGATGGAACTCTCTCGGACCCCCTGTCTAACCCCGCATTTTTATGTGTCAGACAACACGAGCGCTAGATTACACGCTAGTCCGTGTGGTTTGGCATTTTCGTACTAGCAGAATCATTCATCCATATACACATAAATTCAACTAAGACTCCATGTTATTAATTTCTCATTGTTATAAGTCAACTTGATTCTAGTCAAACTCCAAATCAACACTCTCATTAGGAAGAGTCAACATATTTTCTAATTTAATAATTAAGAAATTATCAATAAATAAAATTCCACAAATTATGACAAGGTTTCAGGGGCTATATAAGTTTCTTACAAGCCCATAAATAATCCTAAAAGTCAAGGATAATACTTCTAAATAATTCATAACACATTTTATCAAATAACTAAGTAAAATAATAAAAACGAATCTATCATAACCATGAAAATAATCTAAAAAGTTATCAAGGGTCAAAAATTTAAATGAAATGAGTTTTAGACCAGAAACTTCAAGAAAAACAACGCTAACCATTTTTACAAATTAGTTTGACTATTTTACCGATAAACCTATCAATAATTCTTTATAGGGATTTTCTATATGGTAAGCACCAACTATGGCAAAAGGCGAGCGGTAGAAATTCTTAAAATTTTTTCTACAAAATAGCACTCAACTCTTGGAAAATTAACTACATTAACATTACGGAGGTAAAAACATTTAATTTCTGTTAAATTTTGGTAAAAATCAGATGCCCCTAATAAATCTCAAAATTTTTCCACAAACTAGTACTCAACTCTTGAAAAATTAACAACTGTAACATTTCAGTTAAGTTTAATTTCCGTTAAGTTGGGCTTTGCATTTGCGATTTATTAGGGACATTTATGACTTTTACCAAAACTTAACGAAAATTTAACGTTTTTACCTCCATAATGTTACTGTAGTTAATTTTTCAAAAGTTGAGTGTTATTTTGTGGAAATAATTTTAAGATTTGCTACTACTCGCCTTTTGCAATAGTTGGTACTTACCATACAGAATATCCCTTCTTTATAGTTACTCAAGTTTAATATAAAATTATATAAAAATACTAAGATGATGTAGAATTATTTTAAAGTGATATTTAATTTGATTTAACAAATAAAATTCATGATTATTATTTGTATTAATTAATATGGCCATTTTAGCCACAACTGATATAACAATAATTAAAGTGCATAGGGTCTATGGAAAATTGTCCAAGGGTCGTCATATGATTCAACATGTTATAGTAGTATTCCAAAAAAAAGCTACAAGTTAAGAAAAGTCCATTTAGTATTTATTTCATATTTACTCTTTTTTAATTTACCGATTTATTAATAATTTATAAAATTTGCAAAGGTTCATAGATAGTCTAAAAATTTTATCCAAGCTGCATCAAAGCTTATACCTACTATTCATATAAGCATTTGAAAAAATTTTCAACTTAAATGAACTTCATTAAGTAATTATATTATATTTTACCATTTTACAATTTATCGGTATTTAGCCTTTAATGAAAATGCATAAAGAAATTCAAAAATAAATAAATTCTGGTCCAACCTTAATTTTGACTTAAATGATATATTTTCTTAACTATTTTAGCACTTAAGAAAATATTTAGACCTCTTCTTATATTAGAACATTATTTTTAACTGAAAATTCAATTAAATGTTTTATTTTAATGAAATAAAGTTCAAGGGAATTATGTAAAATGAAAACTTTACTTTTACCTATTGTAAAATAGTCCTAAAATACACTTCTAAAGTTCAAAAGTTCATACAAATTTTGTCCATCACTATCTTTTCACAAAAGCCTCAATAAACATTGTTGTTGCGCATTTTTACAATATAACAATGCAAAAAATTAACATGCATGCAACTTAAAATAAAATTTCACCTAATAAAATTTCATACATATAACCATTATCATATCAATGAAAACAATTTCATATTACAAACTTTTTTAAAGTGACTCTAAAAAACGAAAAGATCATTAAACTCGATATAACTTTAATATAAACATGTAAAGCTTAAATAACTAAAATAAACATATTTTCATGCATTTTTCATATTATCAAGTAAACACTATATATATATATATATATATATATATATATATATATATATATATATATATATATATATATATATATATATATATATATATATATATATATATATATATATATATATATACATACATATATATATACATATATATATATATATATATATATATATATATATATACATACATATATATATACATATATATATATATATATATATATATATATATATATATATATATATATATATATATATACATATATATATATATATATATATATATATATATATACATATATATATATATATACATATATATATATATATATATATACATATATATATATATATATATATATATATATATATATATATATATATATATATATATATATATATATATATGATCAAATAAGAAGGATTTTAAATAAAAAGGATGAGAACAATTTTTGTTTTATTTTGTTTTGTTACTATATATACAAAAAAGGATACTATGTTATTAAGTAAGACCATTCTAAAAATTTATGTCATAGTTACTTTTACAATTATGTGTTTTTGGCTCAATCATGACTGTTGGAGTTTGGTGTGACTTAAGTGCACCATGAGTGGAATGCTTGCTTGCTTGATCATGGTGTATGGGTCTACTTGAAGGTGTGTAGATGATGAGGAAGTGCATTGAAGATGTATATATGTTGATGCCCATCTTCAATTGCCTACTGCTTTGTGTGAAGATCAGAATGTTCTGATCATTTGCTCCATCCACCTTCATAACCGCTTGACCCGAGCACTGTGGCTCGACCAGATCAATAACCTATTGCCTTCATGCTCAACCAAAGAAGACCTTCGCTCGACAAGGCCTATCTCGCTAGACCGGTCGAGCAAGGAGTAGTTGAAGTCTCTGTTTTCTTGTGCGATAAGATATACGGGATTGTATCATTATCGCCTTTTGCCCCAGCACTTGTACATGACTTTAATATAAACAGAAGTGCCTACACACCCCTAAGCCTAACACAAACCCTTTCTTTTCTCTACTTTTCTTCTCACAGTGTAATATTCTCCTTTGTATGAGTTCTTGAGAACTTCATTGATTATTCACATAATACAAGCAATGCAAGCTAACCACCACCGAGGACGTAGCCCATATTGGGTGAACCTCGTAAATCTTGTGTCTTTGTTTATTGCATTGTTTCGTATTGCTTTTCATTACTAGTTTATTGAAGTGTTTGTTTCATTGCATAGAACACCCCTATCATAGTTCTTGGGTGTTCTCAGGGATAAAGTTTGAACCTTTAGACCATAGTGTGCTTAATATTTCAATTGGTATCAGAGCCTAAGGTATTTGGTGGTGTTTGAGAGTGTTTAAGAGTGTAAAACTTGTGGAAACATGTTTTCAATGATGCTAGATATTAAGAAGTTCGATAGGAGTGTAAATGTTGGCTTGTGGCAAGTCAAAATAAAGGCAATATTGATACAAAATGGGGTGCACAAGGCTCTTGAAGGTGAAGAGAAGAAACCCATTGGAGTGAATGAAGCAAAATGAGAAGAGATGGATGCTAAGGCTTTGTCGGCTATTCAACTATGTCTCTCAAATGAAGTTTGAAAGAAGTTGTGAAGGAGACCACCTCTAAGGGAATATGGCAAAGAGTGTGACCAACCGGCTACTCTTAAAGAGTAGACTCTACGATCTTCGATTGGAGGAAGGTAAACCCCTTAAACCTCACCTTGATGAATTTTATTCTATTTTCAAGGACTTGCAAACTATTGATGTAAAACTTGATGATAAGGATTTGGCTATCTATTTGTTGTGTTCATTACCACCATTTTACAAGGATTTTAGGGAAACCTTGTTCTATGGTAGAGACAATTTGAGTAGTGATGATGTTAAAAATGCCTTGACCCAAAGAGACTTGATTGATACACAATTGTCAAGTAAATTATCTAGTACCTCAAATGATGGCTTGTATGTGAGGGGTAGAGCTAATGATAGAGGTTCTACTTATGGTAGTGTTAGCAAGGGCAAAAGTAGGTCAAAGTCTAGAGGTTTAAACAAGAACAAGACATGCAACTATTGCAAGCTCAAGGGTCACATTAAGAAGGATTGTTGGAAGTGAAAAAAGAAGTATTTCAATGATGATGAAAGGTCTAAGGAGGGTTATAGTAATGTCGAGGCTAGCTATGTGAATGATAGCAATGATGGTGGCATTTTGGTTGCCATACATGAGTATAAGGGTGAGAATGAGAGAATACTTGATTCCGGGTGTTCCTTCCATATGACACCCAACAAAGATTTCTTCACTACCTATAAAAGGGTAGATGGAGGAAATGTTACTCTGGGCAACAATGTGACTTGCAAGGTTGTCGATGTTGGGAGTATTCAAGTGATGTTTGATAGTATGGTGAGAACTTTGGTCGATGTTAGGCATGTTCCCGGGTTAAAGAAGAACTTGATTTCGTTGGGTACTTTAGACAAGAATGGTTGTAGGATTTCTTGTCAAGGTGGAGTGATGAAGGTCATAAGAGGGTCACTAATTTTGACGAAGGGGGAGATGAATAGGAGTTTGTATTCTCAAGTGGGTTCAACCATCTCCGGCTCTGTGAATGTCTCCACTAGTATTATGTTCGATGAAGAAACCAAACTTTGGCACTTGAGGTTCGGTCATATGGTGAGAGAGGCATGCATGAGTTGAGTTAGCAAGCCTTGTTTGGAGGAAAGAAGCTTTGAAACCTTGGCTTTTGTGAACATTGTGTTTATGAGAAGCATAAGAGAGTGAGTTTCAAGCCGGCAATCCACAACACAAAGGGGATCTTTAATTATATACATTCCGATCTTTGGGGGCCTTCTAGGAAGAATTCACTTGGTGGGTGCAACTATTTACTTACTTTATTGATGACTATTCAATGAAGGTTTGGTGTTATTTCATCAAACACAAAGATGATGTATTTGATGTTTTCGTTGATTGGAAGACCATGATTGAGAAGAAAATCGGGAAGAGCATCAAGACATTGAGAACGGACAATGGTCTTGAGTTTGTTGATAATAAGTTTCTTCAATATTGCACCAAGGAGGGTATAGTGAGGCATAGAACATGTGTTTGAAGACCTCAACAAAATGGTGTAGCCGAATGGATGAACAAGATGTTGTTGGAAAGGGCTAGGAGTATTATCGCACAAGCTAAATTGAGCAAGAGGTTTTGGGCTGAAGTAGTTTCTACGGCATGCTACTTGGTAAACCGCTCTCCACATACCGCATTGAACTTCAAGTCCCAAAGGAGGTATGGTATAATTCGCCGGTCGATTATTCTAATCTTAGAGTATTTGGTTCTCCGGCTTACATTCATGTGAGTGAGGGAAAGCTTGAACCTAGAGCTAGGAAATGCATTTTCATGGGCTATGGTTTGGGCGTAAAGGGATACAAGGTATGGTGTGAGAAGTTTAGAATGATCATTACTTCTACGGATGTAGTTTTTGATGAGAATGCATTGGTTACTCCGACTGAGGAGAACACTCTTACTAACACTGCAGGTGAATCCAATGACTCCCAAGAAGAGGTGGAGCCTCCCAATATTAATGAAACTGATGATGATCCTCGACATAAAAAAAGAAAACATTTTACCTACTCAAAGAGAAAAGAGGAGAATTATACCACAAAAAAGGTACATAGAAGATTGTGACTATGTGGCTTATGCCCTCACTATTGCTAGTGAGATGGAGAGTGTGAATGATCCAAATTCCTGAAAGGAAGCTATAGGGCCTCATAAGATGTGCGATGATGCAAGGTTGGCAAAGGCTGATCTTGTCGTGGGTTGGTGGGTAGCATCGGTGTTCATTGTATGGGGGGGGGGGGTAAGGGTGGGGATAGTTGTTTGTGGGTGCGTCAGTGCCTCTTGGGCGCCGTGGTCACAGTGGGTGTCTGTATGTATGTGTGAATGTGTGTATATCATCTTTATCTATAGTACTATATATCATATCTACTATATGTGTGTGTGTGTGTGTGTGTGTGTGTGAGTGTGTGTGTGTGTGTGTGTGTGTGTGTGTAGTGTGTGTGTGTGTGGGTGTGTGTGTGTGTGATGTGTGTGTAGTGGTGTGAGTGTGTGGTGTGTGTGTGTGTGTGTGTGTGTGTGTGTGTGTGTGTGTGTGTGTGTGTGTGTGTGTGTGATGTGTGCTGTGTGTGTGTGTGAGTGTGTGTGTGTGTGTGTGGTTTGTGATGTGTGTGGGTGGTGAGTGTGTGTGTGTGGCTGTGTGAGTGTGTGTGTGTGTGTGTGTGTGTGTGTGTGTGTGTGTGTATGTGTGTGTGTGTGTGGTGTATGTGAGTGTGTGTGTATGTATGTGAGTGTGTGTGTGTGTTTTGTGTGTGTGTGTGTGAGTGTGTGTGAGTGTGGTGTGTATGTGTGTGTGTAGTTTGTGGTGTGTGAGTGTTGTGTGTGTGTGTGAGTGTGTGTGTCTATGTGGTATACACTATCTATCTATATATATATCTACTATATGTGTGTGTGTACTGTATGTAGTATGTATGTCATGTATGTATGT
>NC_080050.1:19796696-19801696 GCF_026212465.1 Amaranthus tricolor | reverse complement strand
AGGTTGCTGAATTCCAGAATGATTTCTCTGAAACCTAAGGTTTGAGACACCCCCAGGGTTTGTACCAAAACCACCACCGTTTTGATTTTCACTTCCCGTGTCATTGCCAATTCGACCATTACCGAAGCGTTGTTGTGGAAAACCTCTGTGATTCCCCCCTTGAGGTTCTTGTTTTCCCAATCGAGCATAACACTGATACATTCTATGACCCGATTTACCACAGTATGAACAGTCCACTAATGCTCCCCGACAATCTTTCCCTGGATGATTGTTCTAGCATCTCCTACAGTTATAAATTCTTTCCTTTTCATTGCGGTCATATAGTGGTTTCTGTACCCTAGCCTCAGATGTCAAACCTCTCCCACCTTTAGTTGACTGTCCTAGCTGGTAGACTTTTTCTTGATAACCCCCATAGGTTTTGTGTTTCTTAAAGTGGTTTTGTGCATGATTACTCCCGCTCTCTGCATTCTGGAACATAGGTTCCCTCCTCTTGTCCCTACTATGGGCCAACTTCTCCTGCTCCTTCCTAATAACATTTCCTATTTGGGCTGCCCTCTTATATAACTGGTCTAAAGTATCGTACCTATCGGTCTCAATGTGTTTTTGAATCTCGTACGATAAACCCAGTTCGAAGCATTGCATTTTCTTTGTTTCAGTCGGGACGTCCTCGAGGAAAAACTTAAAAAATTCGATAAATTTCTGATAATACTCATCCACTGTTAAGTTCCTAATTTCAAACCTAGAAAACTCGTTTGACTTACCCTTCCTCACGTGAGGTGGGTAGAATTGACCCCTTAACGCTCCCTTTAAACGTTCCCAGCTTAATTCACCATCATTATTCTCTATCAGCCTCGCCTTACTATTTGTCCACCAGTAGTTAGCATCTTCGACCAGATAAAATGTAGCCTGGTCGACCATAAATTCCGCGGGACATCGAACTACACTAAAGAGTTTGTCAAACTCTCGAAGCTAGTTTTCCAACGCAGAAGATTGTCCTTTCCCATCATAAGTAGAGGGATTACTCTGGGCTATCCTCTTACTAATCAATGAAGCCCTCTCTTCCATGGATTTCTGTCTGGGGTTTCTCGCACCAGCTAGGGCTTTCACTAGGTTCCGAAGTACACGGTCAGAGTCACCTCTATTTCCGTTCTTTCTCAAGAATGGAGGCATTATGGAAGGTATACTGCATTTTAATAAACAAGGTATATATATAAATATTCTATTTCCATCATCGAGGTTAAACAAAACTTAGGCTAATATAACTTCTTAGAGATGAAGAGGTCTATCCTAATAGTTGGTAAAATTAAAATTTGGGCATGTTAATCGGCTCCTAAGCTTCCACCAAATAAAAAAAGATTTAATTAATTATACTAATGCTCAATATTCACAACATTTCAAAATCATAATATATCAAACTTCACAAATTCAGCTAATGAGAAAAGGTTATAAATAATTAAAACAAAAAAAATCAAGATAATATTCTAATTCAACCCGCATACTCTGCCATAATATATTATTAAATTCCAAAATACTTGGATAAAAAATCCCAAATAATCATCGTTCTTCGTAACCATATTGTCAAAAAAAAAACAGAAGAAACTTCTCGACAAAATATCCATACATCGTTACTAGCTTGGAAAAAGTCACATGAAATAATAAACATAAATACTACAATCAAAAGCGCGATCATATAGTAAAAGGCGATGCATCCATACGGTCCCGATCTTCCTTATATAAGTTAGGGTCAAAATCAGCATCTCTGAAGTCGTCAATGGATGTGCTATCAGAATCAGTGGGTGTCTCTACGGGTAGGGAGTCACTCAAATCTAGTTGTTCCTCAGAACCTGAAAGCTCAAGAATTTCTGGTTCGGGTAATATTTCTTCCCACATTGTAATTTCACTATCGTCCTCACTCATACTGTCTTATTGTTCCGGCGACTCTCCTCCCCACATCGCAATATCACTATCATTCTCGCTCATAATATCTTCCCTATCAGCTGCTTCTACCTCCATATCAGCATTATATACCCCTTCCGCACTATCCTCATAAAACTCTTCAGCCTACTCCTCGAAAATTCCCCCAGTATTTTCCTCCAGACCTTCTTCGGGGACTTCCTCGGGATCTTCTTCTAGATCCTCCTCAGGATCCTCCTCATCAAAATTTATCTGCAGAACTGAGTTATGGTCGACCACTAGAACATCCTCCTCAACAATCTCAGCCCTTGCCCCACTAGCCTCAGCATTCTCACGTCTCTCATTGTCTACAACCTCCATTCCTCTATCCCATCTGTCAAACTCTCGGTCCGATTGAGTAATTCTCTCATTCAACTCAGCAATTTCTTTAGCTATTATTCCCTCATAAACTTGTTGAGACTTTTTATAGATCATCTCCATCCTGCGCTTATAATCTAGCTCACTCTCTCCTTCTTTCCTGTCCCAAATTTTTAATGCTTCTATCTCTGCCCAGACTAGTACATTAACTAAGGCTCTCCATGATTCTTCTAGGGTACTACTTTTCCCTTCGGCAGGTCTTTTTTCTTTATCCATGACAGATAAAATGTTCATAATCCCTGACTCACAAATGAAAGAAAGAGCAAAGAAACAATCAATTTCCAAGCTCAGATAATATCATAATTCATCAACAAAATATGTAACAAGCACACAACACTATTAAAACTTGTCTCTGAAACTTAGCTTAAGGTGTTAAAACCAGGTCATAAATACCCCTTAATGTCTACCCATTACTCTCACAACCTTTATATGTATTTATTTATTTATTTATTTATTTATTTATTTATTTATTTATTTATTTATTTATTTATTATTATTTTTTAATAGCCTATTGACTTATGCGTATAACGCTAGAATAGATCTCCCACTCTGATACCAGTTGTAACATCCGGGAAAAACTCGGATCCTTAAAAGAGAGAATTTTATATTTTAAAAGAAAACCAAGCAGGACCCGAGTTAAACCAAGATGTCATAAAGGCACGAGAAAACAAAAATTTTAAAGTTAATACTTGTGGATCGAGTTCTACAAGAGTTATTGTAGATTACTTAGTGATATCAGAGTCTTAGCAGCGGATAAAAGATATGAAACCAAAAGTCCAAGGAGTACATCTCGTGAGCGAAGTCGCCTCTTAAATAAATTCATTCCTAAAAAGCTAATAAAGTTCAAAATTAAAATCCTTCCGTACTCTATCTATTTTATTCTTCAGATGTAATCCTCACTCCCCAGCCTGCAACTTAACTCACTGCTAGTTATTAACCCGCGAAAGGAAAAACAACATCATCGCTTGATCGTTAAGATCAAAGGTACACGTTAGCAAAACATCTCTTATAACATTAACAATATAACATAAAGCACAATGGCAACTTACCATACGTCGGCTACAGTTTAATATTTACTTTTTAATAAATTTTAAATGATTCATTGAGTCAGTCAGCCATACTGTTGTATTTTTCCGACCATACTGCCGGACCAAACCCAAACTTCAGGAGTAAGACAATACATTAGGGGGAGCTAACCCCTAAGCAAGTCTCTACCATAGGCAACACGCCTTACTTCGGTGCCTATGGTTAAGTATGCATACCCCCGTAGTGGCTCATAATGCCCCCACAAACCGCAAGTATAATCTTTCCACCAATCGACGTCATACTACGTCTACTTTAAAGTTAGTGAGGTCATACTACCTCTACTCATCAAGTTATTGAAATCATATCTCTTGATTAAGAAAGCATAACATCACCTTCATACTTTATTCAATATATTATTATTATTATTATTATTATTATTATTATTATTATTATTATTATTATTATTATTATTATTATTATTTTGGGGAGGGATGTCGTGTTTTCTTTTAAGATTTCAGATAAATCCAGATGGGATGGGTTTGCATTTTTCTTCAAAAGGAAAAGAGGGCTCGAGGGAACAAGAACAATTACACACTTTGTATAAAATGGCTAGAGAAAACAATTAAGGTTTGGAAGCTAAATTTTAGGGTTTGTATAGTTGACCCAAATTTCATTTTTTTTGGGGTAATTGCTTTTGTATTTTGAATCTACAGTTACAACTTCGTTTTTTTAGATATTGTGATTATGGACAATTATGTAAAACCTTGCTTTGTTTTGCTTTACTTAGTAAAACATCATGTTACATGGGTTGTTTGTTTGATAATTTACTGAATATTATGAGTTTGAACATAGGAAAATATTGCTTGACCTTTTGCTCTACTTCTTTTTAGTGTTGTTGCTTAATTTGAGTGTGTGTGGTTTGTTTGTTTTAGGCTAGCGTCGGTTGCCCTTAGAGCTCTTTTGGCTGGTTTTTTTTTTTTACTGGAGGTGGTGTTTAGTTGGTAGTCTGTTTTCCATTGTCAATGTTATTTGTAATAGTGACTTTATTTTCCCTGATAATGATCTTTTTATGACTCATTAAGCCTATTAGCTCAACTGGTAGAGCACTATGTTCTTGTTTGTATGGAGGCTATACGTTCAAATCTTACATAGGCTATTATTTGTATTTTGTAAAAACATATGACCAGTTTTGGTGATATTGTTGAACATGTTGATCTCATTTTCAAACATATTGATCTCATTTGTATAAATAGTAAATCAGTTATTTTGAATTTGGTTTTTTCAAAATTTCATACGAGGAGACAGTAACAATATGTAATCATAGTATCCTTTACTAAGAACATAGTAACTTTTAAAAAGAAAATACTATGTACAATAGTATAAAAACTTTCAAAAAAACATAGTAACATTTTACTAAGAATACAATATCTAATAATAAGAAAACAATAAAGTAATACTTCAACCAAACATCTTTATGCTAACCATCTTTGTTAAACATAAGCAAATTATAGTTTTCAATTTTGTGTTTTTCACAATTTCATAAGTGGAGACAGTAACTCATTATAATCATAGTATTCTTTATTAAGAACATAGTAACTTTTTCTAAGAGCTTAATATGTTAAAAAAATTTCAAGAACAAACTA
>NC_080050.1:19734196-19791696 GCF_026212465.1 Amaranthus tricolor | reverse complement strand
GAACAGGGGCTTCCCAGGGTGACACACTAGGTCGGATAAAACCTTTCTCCAATAACTCATCTAATTGCCTTTTCAATTCGGCTAACTCAGCTGGAGAAAAATGGTACGGAGTCCTAGAGATAGGGGGTAGCATCAGGAATTAGATCTATATGAAAGTCAACCTCTCTCCTTGGAGGTAAACCAGGTAGATCCTCAGGGAAAACATCAGGGTAATCACAAACAATTGGGGTTTCCTCAAGACTTAACTTGATTTTCTCCTCACTACTAGCAATAAAACACAAATATCCCTTATCTCCATGTTTAATCATCTCAATGGTAACTGCAGAAATGGTCTGAATGGGAAACATAGAATTCTTCCTAATCAAACATTCTCCACTTGGAGCCTTAACCCGAACGATCTTCTCTTTACACAAAATCTCCGCATGATGACGTCCCAACCAGTCCATCCCCAAAATAATATCATATGTACCCAACTCAAACACTATTAAATCGGCAGGTAGATGGTTGTCCGAAATCTTAAGAGGGAAATTAGGAAAGATACGGTCACATAGGAATGGTGAACCGTCAGGTAATAGAATTTGGAGATTAAATTTTTGAGGTTCAAGAGAGATAGAGGATTTATGAAGAAAAGAAGAAGAGATAAAAGATCGATCAGCTCCGGAATAAAAAAGAATATGAGCCAAAGAGTCTCCTACGACAAAGTGACCAGAAATGACCTTACCCTCAAATGCCTGATGAAGATTGTCTACATGGTTGCTAATAGCATGCAAACCGGCAGTCCTCCTAGCTGCAATACTCTGAACATTTCCTGAAGAACTAGGAGCTCCATAATTACCAGTACTACTAGCTCCCAACTGGATCCCTTCTCGGCAGTTAGTGGAAACATGACCCTCCTTTTTGCATTTGAAGCAGATGATCTTCCCAGTGCATGAACGACCTCGGTGATCCTTACCACATAAGCGACACTTCCAAAATGTGACTCTTGTTGAAGTTGTTGATTGGAACGGCTTGCGATCCCAATTGGTTGGCCTCTTGTTCCTGTTGTTGTTGCCTCCACCAAATTTTCTTTTGTTGGTGTTGTCCTCCTTGTCAAAGATCCTCTCATACTCAAGCGCTCGATCGTAGAGATCTCGAAAGTCAGAATACTTCCCAATCCCCTTTTGGATCTTAAGATTAAGACCCTCGAAGAAGCGGGATGCACGAACACTTTCTTTGCTTACAATGTCAGAAGCAAATCGAGATAGCTCATTGAACTTACAACTGTATTCAATCATGGTCATAAGACCCTGACGAAGATGTAAGAACTCATTCTCCTTTTTCCGTTGGAGTGATGGAGGATAGAATTGTTGACGAAGAGTTATAAGGAAATCATCCCAAAAGGTATCAGTCATAGTGGCCTTGATAGAACGCCACCATAACTCTGCTGCACCAGATAGGTAGAAGGAAGCCAGCTTTACTTTTAGGTGCGCTGGACAGTTAATGACCTCTAAAAGTTTCTCCATCTCTGCGAGCCAATTCTCGAAGCGAACCGGATCAGCTTCTCCGTCGTATTGCGGCGGACGATGATATGCCATATTCTTAAAGTATTTCCCGTCGTCATTGGCCTCTTGAGCCTGATTCTCCATGAGGGTGATCAGTCGCTCATTTGTCCTTTCCATCCGAGCTAGTTGTGCTTCTAGCTCTCGAACTCTAGCTTCGTGATCAGATGAAGTTACGCCATTTCTTACCTAAAAAAAATTTTTTAAACATGTGATTGACTTTCACATTAACTTAATTAATCTGGCACGTAATTTTACACATAGTCACATAAGCACATAGAAAACAAATAGAATTTTTAGGAAGACTTGTTTTGAAAATCATTTGAAATTCTTTTCTTTTCTCTTTTTTTTTATTTTTTTTTTAGTCAGCTATCGAGCCTTTCACAAGGAACTAAAATTCCAAGATTCGAGTAACTTTAGCTCTGATACCACGTGTAGCAGGAGCGGCACTCTCGATACATAATTAACATTAATAATTATACTTAAGATAAATAATGCGGAAGTGTAAAACGCCGAACTGCTAAAAACCATTTAAACTAAAATTGTTCAAAACATAAGTAAAAAAAAATATCTTACAACTGAGAAAATATAAAATAACGTTTACTTAAATACGATAAAAAAAAACATAAGTACAATATAGTCATCAAGTAAAATCATTGAAGCTAAGTCCTCGATAGAATAATTAAAGTTGCGGCCTGGATCGAAACCTGAGCTAAATTTTCCTGCAAAATACTGTCATCCATAATATGGATGACAGCCGATTAAATCGGTCAGCGATAAAGCCGAGTACAATTTTCTCAACAAGCTTATGATGCGATAGTTAAATCATGCTTACAGAATAATCATCAAGCACAATATAGAAGGTTATTAATCATTATTGACCTTTACTAAGCCATTAAGTTACATTCTCAATACTTGCAGAAGTTCGTTACTGCTACTAAATACTTGGTAACCTTAATGCTTATTTAATCAAGTTCAATTAAGCCTCATAGCTTTACCATCATAGCACATCACAAAATCACAACAATAATGACAACTGATATATGTAAGGGTCTGGTTAGGTGAGGACCGTAGTCCTAAACCCTAACTGTGGTGGGAGTCGTCACTCCTCTCAATACTGTTATGCTCGAGACTTCACAGGATGGGTTTTTCTCGGACCCCCTGTCTGACTCCGCATTTTATGTGCCGGCTAACACGGACGCCGGGATTTTACATGCCGGTCCATGGTTCGACGTTACCTTACTATCAGAGTCATACAATCAATATCATGCAATATCAAACAAGACTCTAAACCGAAATAGTTTACCTTCTTATAAGTAAAACTTCCACTAGTCAAAAATTTGACAATTCTACCCTTTTAATAGAAACAAATATCTAGTATCTAATAAATTAATATTAATTAAATAACAAATTTTCGTAGCTATACTAAAAATCCTGAGGCTAAACTAAGTCATTATTGTGTCATAAATAATCATAACAGTCAAGGGTAATATTTCTAAGTACTTAATAACATATTTTATCAAATAACCAGTAAAATAGTAAAACAGATCTATCATCACTATAAAAATAACATAATCCGACAAGTTATTAAGGGTCCGAAATCTATATGAAATGAGTTTTCAAGAAAAACAATGCTAAGCATTTTAACAAATTTGTTTGACTATTTTACCAATAAACCGATTAAAAATTTATCAAAACACCAAGATGATATGGAATCATTTTAAGCACATAAGTTTATTTAACTAATAAAATTCATATATATATATATATATATATATATATATATATATATATATATATATATATATATATATATATATATATATATATATATATATATATATATATATATATATATATATATATATTATCATGCTAATAAAAAATTTCCATATGTATGACTTTTTTTTCGAGTGTCCCAAAAGTATTATTGTTTTGACGAAAATATCACTAAACTGGATATGACTTTAATATTACCATATAAAGTTTAAATGACTAAAATAAAATCATGTTGATCATGCTTCTATATTATCGAGTAACCATAAATAAATATCACATAACGAGAGAGTTAAGAAAATGTGTACCATTTTCCTCCGAAGGTGGTGTTAAGCCAAGTAAGAGAATAATAATAGGAAAATAAGAACTTAAGGAAATAAGCTCCAAAAGAGAAAGTCTTCAAGGTTCCAAGCTTCAAATAAGTAGATCTTCAATTACCCAAAAGAAAATGATATCCAAGCTCCAAAAGATAATACTTGACTTTTTAAAAGTTGATGATTATTGGCTTAAGAAGTGATAAGATCAAGCTCCATCTTCATTTGATTCTTCAACAAATAAAAAGGGTATAAAGTTAGTAAGATGTTAATGAAGTGAAGATATAAGAAAGAATGGTAGAAAGATTTGATGATGGGGTGCAAGTGATCTCATGGCTAAGGAGGGGTATTTATAATGGGTTTTGGGCAACTTTTTAGTTCATAAGATTGTATGAAAAAGAAGGTTAACTTGTGTAAGTGATTTAGAGTGTGTAAGTGAATGTGTAAGAGTTGGAGTGTGTAAGTGGATGTGTAAGAGTTTGGAGTGTAGAAGAAGGTTAACTTGTGTAAGAAAATGGTGATAGCTTGTGTAAGTGATGAACATTATGGATTGATGTAGAAAGGATTTTGATTCATCAAATTTTTGTTCTAGTTTATACTAGTGAAATGTTTTAGATTAATGGGAAAATATGATTAAGGTTTGATTATGAAAATATGATAGTTTACTTAGAAAATTTTAGTTAAAACTATACTTAAAGTTAATAAGAAAAATATAGTTAATTTTTACGTATAAAATAATTAAATTAAAGTTGTAAAGTTAAAATGATAAGTAGTAAAATTAGTTTAAGAAAACGAAATTTAAACGTAACGTTTTAATAAAACCGTAAATATAATATTAAAATTTTACTTTTCGTAGTATAAAATAATAAAATATTATTTTATTGCTTATAAAGAAATTTAAGAATATATATATATTTTTAAGTTTAATATTTGGAAGAAAATACAAAATCGGAATAAGGTTTAGGAATTAAAGGTGATTTGAACTAGATAACCAAAGGATTAGGAATTCGAAAAGAAATTTTGGAATAATTAATCGGAAGATTAAGATTAAGAAATTTGAGCCTGTTACAAATTTTTATGATTTGGGGTTTAAATAATATATTTGTTGTTATAAGATAATATATTTGGGGTTAAAACATAATGTATTTGGGGTTATTACAAAATATATTTGTGGTTATGACATAATATATTTGGGGTTATAATTCAATATATTTGGAATTAAAACTTAATATATTTGATGTTTTATAACATAATATATTTGGTTGTATTATTATAGTATCAATTTTGTAGTATTATATCACAAATATATATTGTTATAAACTCAAATCTATTACGTTATAACCCCAATTATATATTTTGATATAACCCCAACCATATTATGTTATAACTTCAAATATATTATATATGGTTATAACCCCAAATATATTATGTTATAACTCCCAATATATTATGCTATAACCACATTTGCTTTTATTAATATCCCCCAAAGAGTAGATATTGTTATCTTCTTCAAAATCACTATTTACATCATTGATGACGCTTAATTTAAAAAAAAATCAGAAAATTCTAAATCCAACTAATATATAACACAATCAACCCAAAAAAATGAAAATGAAAGCTTTAAAAACGAAAATGATGAAGTATACATACATAACTTTGATGGTTTTGCAAATGTTGAAGAAGATAAACAGAGAATAAACAACAATGGAGTTTGAGAGAGGAAGATGGAGATTGAAAACCACAAATGGAGTTTGAGAGAGAAAGATGAGTAGTTTTTTCAGGAAGGTGAAAAAAGAAAACTAAAAATAGAAGTTAAAATGCATTGTTTATAAAGTTTAGTTATTTTTTTTTAATTTAAAAATTGGATTGGCCCAAACTTGAGACGTCTTTTGTAATGACGGTATCAAGTAAAAATTTGTGTTTTCTTTTGTCTCACTTAAAATAATAGAATGAAAAGCTATTAGGGTTAGAGGTTTTTATTAATGAAATTGAATTCCTCAATTAAAGAAACATTTAAATTCCGAAATGAATGCAATTATTCCCTCCCTTCCTCTCATAATCGGCTCGTTTTTAAATATTACTCCCTCCTATTCAAGTGAAATGTCCCATTTGACTTTTCACGAATTTTAAGAAAAGTCAAAATGGGACCCTAAGGGAAGAGAGAGAGTAGTATTATGGGTTTTTATTTGTAAAGATTAAGGAATTAATGATTCCCACCAAATTCCCACCAATTTAAAAGCTGATTTTTTTTGGCAGCAAAAGTTTGAAATTTTTTTGCGCCACAATTACATCGATAATTTAATTAAGTCCTAAATTACATAATTAAGTCCTACGTTTACAATAATTTTTGGAAATTACATAGATTTCTCAAGAGTACTAAAAATTAAATACATCAATTACGGTATCTCCGAGAGCCTTCTCAATTCTTCAACAGCTTCGGTGTAGTTGCAGTCGTTACTAATCATGTGAGTGCGAATTTTTTTGCGATCATTGACTTCAGATTTTCCAAATTACCCAAAAGATGCATTAATAATTTGTTAAATAGCCTCCAATTTATAAACAACCAATTTTTCAAAATGGAAAATATCATAACAGTACCCAAATTATTTTGAAACCCAAAATTAAAATGTCCAAAAAGAAGAAATTGATTACATAATCAGAAACTGCCGCCAAGAATTCAAGAAAATTCCCAAAGCACACATCATTAATTGAGAAAACAGAAAGTGTGGCGCCAAAAATGAAATGTGCAACAAGAAGAAAAAATCAATCATAACATTACAAAACAGAAAGCATAAATAGACAATGACAATGGTCATTTATTACACAATCATGTAAAACAATGGCTCCTACAAAAAACTTAACTACACAACAAAGAGAACGCATAATGCAGAAGCTACTGTCTGCATTAAATAAGAAGGGCAAACCAGCGCAAGGCACAATCAACGCACTTGCGATTGAGTTTGAGGTTTGTAGGAAAACAATTACACGATTGTGGAATGATGTCAAGAAGCAGATGACAAACAACACCACAGTCATTAACCTCAACAGCAAGAGATGGGGGAAAGAAGCATCAAACAAAATAAAATTTGATGAAGAAAAATTTAAGGCCATCAAATATGAACTCAAGGGTACACAGCATTCAGTAGCAAAGCAGATGGAATTGTCACAATCAACGGTGTGTAAGTGGAAGAGGAACAAAGTAATAAGAAGGCACACAAACGCAATCAAATCGACTTTGAATGAAAACAACAAGTTACACAGGTTAAGCTTTGCATTATCTAAATGTGAATACAATGAACAAAATGATGCATTCAAGTTTAAGCCATATACTAACGTTGTTCACATAGATGAAAAACACTTCTATCTAACCCGAGAGACACAGAGTTATTAGCTAGCTCCGGGTGAAGTAGAACCACATAGAAAATGTCAATCAAAAAGGTTCATACCAAAAATCATGTTTATGTGTGCTGTAACAAAGCCTATATTTACAACTGAAGGTGATGTTTTTTTTGATGGAAAGATAGGCATTTGGCCATTTATTACACAGGAGCCAGCAAAAAGAAGCTCAAAGAACAGGAAAAGGGGGGAGATGGAAACTAAGCCAATACAATCAATCACAAAAGAGCACATTAGAGAAATGCTTATCATTAATGTGCTGCCAAACATTAGAGCAAAATGGCCTGCTGAATTGTCCAAGCATATTTACATTCAACAAGACAATGCCAAACCTCATATAGCACACAATGACAGAGGGTTTTTAGAAGAGGCAATGAAAGATGGATTTAATATACAATTAGTGCAACAACCTCCAAATTCCCCTGACATGAACGTGCTAGATTTAGGTTTTTTTAGATCAATTCGAGCTTTGCAATATCAAAAATCACCTTACAATGTTAAAGAGTTGCTTAAGGCTGTGAATAATGCATTTCAAAATCTGAGTCCACAATGTTTAAGGTTTGTATTCATCACTTTACAAGCTTGTATGATAGAGGTCATGAAAAAACAGGGGGGTTTGACTATCACATTCCTCACATGAACAAAACAAAGGCAGCAAGGGAAGGGACTTTACCAGATTACCTGACTATTGACAAACAATTGGTTGTGGATTCACTTCAATATTTATTCACAAAGCTAAGTACAGAAAAAATGAATCAGCTTGTGGAACTCATTGGGTATGCAGGGGGATATGAAGAAGGGGATTTGAATGTAGAAATGTCAAAAGTAACCAACAACCAAACTCAACAAATTTCAGCAGTTGCAACAGAAAGCATCGTATGAGCAAAGGAACAACAACCAACAACAATTTTTGGGACACAGAGGAAAGCAACAACAGCACAGAAGACCAGCCAACACAACCATAACCAGCACAGCTACATGTTTGAAATGTAAATTCCTTTTGAATTTGGACATATTTTTGGGATCTTTAACATGGGATGTTTCAGATGCAAACAGCAAACACTTTATGTTGTTTTCAATGAAACATTTTTATTCAAATATACATTAATGAAAAAATTGGTTGTTTTAGAACTCTCAGGTAAATTTTTTTGTTTTTTGAAATCATTGAGTACAAAATCGAACATCTTTGTGCATTAAACGTTGGAAAACAATCCAAACCCCCTTTGTTCGATTTTTTTGGTGGCTAAAACTGCTCTCACTTTCAGATCACAGAGCAATGAAATTAAATGCATAAAAAAACGTTTAACTTAAAAATCATCATCAGTCAAAATGAACATGCACCAACACAAACAGAAACTCACTTGAGAAAGGACCAAGCTTATCAAGCCAATCTTCTTCTTCACAATCAGTATTCGAAAAAACAGCATCAATGGAAGAATATTCACGATCAGGATACATATCAGGCTCAGGTGTGTAAATGGGTTCACCTTCAGAGTCAAGTTCTCTTCCCCACTTAGGATCAGTCTCAACAGAAGTTGAGTCATCACTGTAATCATAACACTCTTCCTCAAACGATTTCAGTCCAGATCTAGGGTTTCCATCATCGAACCCCTTAAACTCTATCTTAGAAGGCGATTTGTAAGGAGATTTGGGGATTCTCAGAAGTAAAGAAGTACGCGAGTTAGGGTTTTTCATGGGTGAGTCGATTGTCGAGTTAGGATTCTTCAGGGGGGATTTAAAAGGCGAACTGGAGTTTGCCATGAAAACAACACGAAAGAAATAAAGGAATAAGGTGAAGCTTCAACCCAGATTTAGGGTTTTCAGAGAAGAACAAGAAAGACGATGAAGAAGAAGGTGAGGCTTTCAACCCAAGATTAAGAGAAAACGGTAGAATAGGAATGGGGAATGGGTAGGGTTTTAGGTTAATAAAGGGAGGGAGTGTAAATGGGTGGGATTAATTAGGATTAATTAGGATTTAATTATGTTTATTAATTATAAGGGAGGGAAAATTAGTAAGGGTAATAAAGGGTATAATTGAAAATAGGATAAAGTACTAAGGGTATAATAGTCAAATATGCATGCCAAAAATAGAATTGGGACATTTAAGGTGACTTGACTAAATAAGGAAATGGGACATTTCACCTGAATAGGAGGGAGTATTATTATTATTATTATTATTATATGAATATAAACATACGTTATACGCCATCCTTGCAAAACCGTGATGTTTAGATTAAAATGAATTACCATATTCTATACTTTATGTTATTATGAAATATCTATTATTTAATTTTTTGTTTTTTTAATTAGATATTTTATTTTACAAAACGAAATTAGCGGGGTGCTACACTAATTGTTTTAGACCCAATACAAGGTTCAGTTGTGGGTAAAAAAATGGGTCTAGGTCTGCATCTAGGGTCTTCTGACCAAGTTTCGACCCAGACCCTTCTCTCTAGACACATTTAAGACCCGGACTCACTAGACCCATTTCAGACATGCCAACTTGCTCTAAACCTGACCCGACCTATAGTATATAGCCCAAATAATTTTTAAATTCATTCTAAAACTACTTTTATATTTATTTGCACTTAATTTAGACTTATATAGAACCCACAGGTCCATTTTAATACTAATAAAGTCTTTAAAATGAAAAAGCTTAAGTATTAATAATTAAATAAAGACTCATTTAGGACTCTAGACCCATTAGACCGATATTTTCAAATGCTAAGGGTCTGAGTCCTGATAGGTCCACCAATAATTAATGGATTTGGGTCCGAGTCCAATTAGATTCGATCCATGAGCATCTCTACTAGTTATACACTGATTATATGTCTTAATTATAAAAAAATACAACTAATTTTTATATCATAAATTAATCATATCTTATTTAAACTTATTGACCTTTATTTAAACTTGTTAAAATAAAATTACGGCCCGTTTGGTACATAGTATTAGAGGGCGGTAATGGTAATAAAATTAAGTAATGAAAATTTTGGTTGTTTGGATGCCTTCAATAGTAATGGATGGTAATAAAATAAGGTAATGAAATTACCAAAAAGGGCTATTTTCATTACCATCAAACAACATGGTATTAGGCGGTAATGGTAATGAAGTATTACTGTGGTAATAAAATAAGGTAATGTTGTTTCGAGCTGAAGAAAAAAAAATAATGAAGAAAAAAAGGTAATGTATGTAATTATCCAAAAAATATTATTATTAAAAAAAGAATCATTAGATACAATAATTTAGATACAATAATGCTTTTAGATACAAATATACAATAATGAAACTAAGAGTCATTACCATTTTTTATTACTAACAACCAAATGCAATCAATGGAATATTATCTTCCATTACCAAAATTTAGTCATGCACACCAAACAAAAGAATCTTCATTACCAGTTCTCATATCCATTCCTTCATTACTATTGCCATTACAACATTTCATTCCCATTACTTCATTACCATCAATCAAACGGACCATCAGTGATATAAGTGAGCAAATCACGTTGTTGTCTAGTACATAATTTATTTTATCATATCTAAATTATCTGAACGTACTTTCAACCAAAAAATAAACACATATAGAATAACATTTAAATGTTTGATCCTAAGTTATTTTCTACATATCTTTTATCTACTAAATTAATTTAAAGTTATTGACCTTTATTTAATCATATTATTTAGTTAAATTAGTTCTACGTATTTATATATCAACTACATTGAGTTCAATTCAATTATTTATAAGTCTATCTAAAATTAGGATGTAATGTTCAGTCTATCTATTTATTTCATTTATTCATAGTAAAAATTTGCACAATTAAAGCAAAGAAAACATCCCCATACTTCTAAACTTTTAGATTAATAGTAATATAAATACAATCTGTCGCCAGTTACAACTAATATCTATATTAAAATAATAAATTCCATCATGTTCAAACTCATGGTGTGTGGCTGCTAAAATCTAATTCAGTTGGTGATAGGCTGCTAATGTTGAGATTATACATTTGTGAACTCATAATATGTGGTTGTATATGTGGAAATACAGTTACCTAGTTGGACTATATAAATGCATGTCTAGAAGATGGATGACTTTGAATTCTTTGAACTTGCAGTTATATCTAACGTCTAAAATTTGGAGTGTAAAATTAAATTATAATTAAATAATAAGACAAATACAAGTGATTGGTAGAAAATTGAATAAATTAATGATGCGGAAATAAAGATTTTGGGTTGGTGAATACTAATTTTGTATTGAAAAACCAAGAAGACACTAAACTAGGAAACTAAATCAAAATAAATTAATTACAAATCACTTAGTATAATATTAATATTCCTAAATATACACTTTTCTACACTCCCCCTCAAGTTAGGTCTTCGGATCACCAATACCTAACTTGCACAATGTTTGCTCGAATACTTCTTGTAACTGCCTTTGTAAGGATGTCAGCTAGTTGATCTGTGGATCTTACAAAGGGAAGGCTTATAATCTTCTTCTCAAGTTTCTCCTTTATGAAATGTCTGTCGATTTCAACATGTTTGGTACGATCATGTTGAACTGGGTTTTCAGAGATACTGATTGTTGCTTTATTATCACAAAGAATTTGCAAGCCTTCTTTTGTGGGAAGTGTAGTTCACTTAAGAGCTTATTTAGCCATATGACTTCAGTTATCCATTTTACAATACCACGAAACTCTGCTTCTGCATTTGACAAGGCAACAACCTTTTGTTTCTTACTTCTCCATGTAACAAGGTTTCCCCCAACCAATATAAAGTACCCAGAAGTGGATCTCCTATCATCTCGATCACCTGCCCAATTTGCATCAGTATAGGCCAGAACGTCTGAGTGATCATTTCTCCTGAATAGAATGCCTCTGCTACTCGTACCCTTTAAGTACCTTAGGATCCTCATGACTGCTGTCATATGCTGTATCTGTGGTTGATGCATAAACCTGCTCACTACTCCAATTGCATATGCAATGTCTGGCCGTGTGTGTGAGAGATGCATGAGTTTCCTTACCATTCTCTGATACTGCCCTCTGTCTGCCTATTTTTCTTTTTTGATCATCCGATGGCCATGATTGGCTATAATAGGTGTCTTCGCAGGTTTACAATCAACCATATCTATTTCAGCTAGCAAGTCAAGAATATATTTCTGTTGGCTAATGAAAATACCTCCTCTTGATCTCAATACTTCAATGCCAAGAAAATACTTTTGTCGCCCTAAGTCTTTCATTTCAAATTCTCGAGACAACTGCTCCTTGAGGGCACATATTTCCACTTTATCATCCCCGGTAATGATCATATCATCCACATAGATTATTAGGCATGTGATATGATTATTCTGTCTCTTAAGGAACAAAGTATGGTTGGAGTTGCTTTGTTTATAACCAAACTTTGTCATAGTTTTAGTGAATCTCCCAAACTATGCCCTTGGAGAATGTTTTAGACCATACAAAGCTTTGTTCAATTTACATCCTTCTCATGTAGTAAATTCACTTGGAAAAACCTGGGGAACTTTCATATACACCTCTTCTTCTATCTTCCCATGTAGAAAAGCATTCTTCACATCGAACTGGTGTAGTGGCCATTCTTTGTTTGCAACTATTGAGAATAAGACTCGAATTATGTCGATTTTAGCAACAGGTGAGAAAGTTTTAGAATAATCCACCCCATAGGTCTGAGTATACCCTTGTGCTACCAATCTTGCTTTGTACTGTTCAATAGTACCATCAACCAAATATTTTATTGTGTATACCCATCTGCATCCAACTGTCTTTTTTCCTCTTGGCAATTCACACTTTTCCCATGTTTCATTCTTGTTAAGAGCTGAGATTTCTTCCTCCATTGTTTTTTTTCACTTCAGATCTCGGAGAGCCTTTTCAGTGTTTTTTGGGACAACACTAGAATACAGGGAGGTTTTGAAGGCTACCGCTGTTTAAGATAAATTTACATCGTTTTCTTGGTAAGTGGCATACCGAGATCACTGAGAGTCAAATTCCAGATCATATCTCTTAGGATGAACGCCTCTTGTGCTTCTGGGAGGCAACTCATATCTGCTGCGAATATCAACATTAGGCACATCATCATTAGATTCATCAACTGTGGGTTCAGGTGTTACCTCTTGTTCAATTGAATGCTCGTCAGAAGGGACTAGAGTGAACTGAAGAGGAGATACTATGACTTCAAAAACAACATCAGTATTCTTGCCTACCTGCTCTTTTGGGTCCGGATCAGTCATAACTGGGTATATTAGCCAACTGAGGTCATCACTAATTGTCTCCCTGAGGACCAGGCTAGAAATAGTAGTAGGATTGTTCAAAGAAGTCACAATCCATAGTGATATACATTCGAATTTGTAGAGGGTCAAAATATATATATCCCTTTTGATTTAACCCATAGCCAAGAAAAACACACTTAATTGCTCAAGGTTCAAGTTTGGTTCTATCCTGTTTGGGGAGATGGACATAAACAACACATCCAAAGATACGAGGTGGTAAGGAATGAGAAGAAGGAAGAAAGACAAAAGGTCCCAAGGTTTCAAGGGGAGTTTTGTATTGTAAGGGTTTAGAAGGAAGACGGTTAGTGAGATGACTGGCAGTAGCAATTTCTTCAGGTCAAAAAGAAGATGGAGCATGAGAATCTATTAAAAGAGCTCGAGTAATTTCAAGTAAGGTGCGGTTTTTGGGCTTAGTAATCCCATTTTGCTGTGGTGTATCAGGTAAAGAGGTTTAGTGGACCATCCCATGATTGGAAAGAAAATGTTTTATGGTTAAGTTAATGTATTCACCTCCATTATCAGAACGTAGTATTTGTGGTTTAGCATGGAATTGAGTTTGAAGCATGTTATAAAAGGTGACAAAAACTGAAAAAACTTCAAATTTATGTTTCATAAAATACACCCAACTCATACAATACAATCATCCACAAATAAAACATAATAGGAGAAATTATTAGTAGCAGAAATAGGAGCAATTCCCCACACATCAGAATGTATAAAAGAAAAAGGACTTGCAGAACCAGTAAAACTCGGAAAATATGAGCGTTTATGGCTTTTTTCCAAGACACAAGATTCACAATCCAGAGACATTACAGTATTTTTAAGGGAAGGGAATAATTGTTTCAAGTAAGGGAGAGAAGAATGACCCAAACATTGGTGTCACGTCCAGAGTTGATGAGCAGGGGACCCACGAGTAAGAAAAGCTTGACTTTGTAGACTCATCTCATCCACATAGTATAAACCTCTTCGTTTAGTACCATGTCCTATCATCGTCCCGGTCTGAGCATCTTGCACAATACAACTATCAAAAGTCAACAAAACAGTACAATTAACGTCTTTAGTCAATTGACTAACAGATAATAATTTATGAGATACACTAGGAACGAGGAGACAATTTTTTAAATGAATAGAGGAGCAAATTGACTAACAGATATGTATATATTATATATATATATATATATATATATATATATATATATATATATATATATATATATATATATATATATATATATATATATATATGTATATATATATATATATGTATATATATATATATATATGTATATATATATATATATATATATATATATATATATATATATATATATATATATATATATATATATATATATATACATATATATATATATATATATATATATATATATATACATATATATATATATATATATATATATATATATATATATATATATATATATATATATATATATATATATATACATATATATATATATATATATATATATATATATACATATATATATATATATATATATATATATATATATATATATATATATACATATATATATATATATATATATATATATATATATATATATATATATATATATATATATATATATACATATATATATATATATATATATATATATATATATATATATATATATATATATATAAATATATATATATATATATATACATATATATATATATATATATATATATATATATATACATATATATATATATATATATATATATATATATATATATATATATATATATATATATATATATATATATATATATATATATATATATATATATATATATATATGTATGTATGTATATGTGTGTGTGTGTATATATATATATATATATATATATATATATATATA
The DNA here is from genome assembly GCF_026212465.1 of Amaranthus tricolor. Taxonomy (NCBI): domain Eukaryota; kingdom Viridiplantae; phylum Streptophyta; class Magnoliopsida; order Caryophyllales; family Amaranthaceae; genus Amaranthus; species Amaranthus tricolor. Next base: position 19,776,500 of record NC_080050.1, on the reverse strand, counting down.
TATATATATATATATATATATATATATATATATATATATATATATATATATATATATATATATATATATATATATATATATATATATATATATATTATACATATATATATATATATATATATATATATATATATATATATATATATATATATATATACATATATATATATATATATATATACATATATATATATATATATATATATATATATATATATATATAAATATATATATATATATATATACATATATATATATATATATATATATATATATATACATATATATATATATATATATATATATATATATATATATATATATATATGTATGTATGTATATGTGTGTGTGTATATATATATATATATATATATATATATATATATATATATATATATATATATATATATATATATATATATATATATATATATATATATATATATATATATATATATATTATACATATATATATATATATATATATATATATATATATATATATATATATATATATACATATATATATATATATATATATATATATATACATATATATATATATATATATATATATATATATATATATATATATGTATGTATGTATGTATATGTGTATATATATATATATATATATATATATATATATATATATATATATATATATATATATATATATATATATATATATATATATATATATATATATATATATATATATATATATATATATATATATATATATATATATATATATAACTTTAGTTAAATTAAATTGGTAAAATTTATAAAATTACAAACGAATTCAACAAGGCTTTGAATTCTGTGTTGCGAGGCGGGCTTTGAGGTTTTTGTAATGAGTCGAAGACGTGTACAGTGTTCGTTAAAGAACATATGACCAAAAGTATCCAATACAAACTACAAACACAAATTTAAAATCAACAAATTAGAGACTATGTGAACTTAAAAATCAAAAGATTAATTAAATTTCAAAAATAAAACTTACTCTTTCATATATGGAGCCAGAATGAACGTGTGTTTAGATGTAAGGGAATTATTCAAAGTAGTCTCCATGTATGCTTTGACGTCATCTGTATCATTTATGCTTTTAGTACCCGAAATCGACTCAGGAAAAAACCATCCAATTTTTATTGGAGGTTCGCAGGAATTTAGCTCCTCGTACGCCTCACTAAACTCACGAATTAGAAATTTTTTTAGTAATTCGGTTGTTAATACAATTAAACAATAACGCCTAATTTGTAAGATAATGAACATCACCTCATGTAGACATGGATAAGAGCTACATTCAACATTTCTCCTCTCAAAAATTGCCCAATGTCACTAGGACCAATAATTACAAATGGGCTCTCAACAAAGCAGAATTTTTCCTTCTGCAGGGTTAGAACGATTGGGTCCTCCTCACGCAGGCGAGATGCACATATGTGCAGCCATTTGCAATCTTCAGAGAGATCTTTTACCTCCGCGTCAGTCAAAATTGGAGTAATTGCCATCGACTTTGACCTAGTCGACACCTTTGATGAGGAACCGATCTCTCTCCTAGAGCCCTTTGCACTCTTTTGCTATTTCAATTTATACAATTAAATTAGTTTAAGCATGCAATTAAAAAAATAAAAATAAATAAGATACAAATAATTATTACTATGGTAGTGAATCGGACCCAAGCATATGGCCATGTGACGAAACTACCTAGGGCGTCTGATAGTTTCTCAAAGCTCCATTCTGGCATTGGAACCGGGAGTGAGAAATCTTCAAACCCCTTTAGAATAGTTTCCACGGTCACACTGATGTGGCCACTTGTAACAGGCATCGAATGCACTGTTTGGCCCTCTTTGGTTGGCTGTATCACACCATATGCAACCTTAGTTAAGTCGCCATCATTAGCAACACCTAACTGAGCCAGCAAAAGAGAACAAGAAGTCGCCTCCTGAAAATTGTGTTGTTTAGTATAATAAGCATCATATAAGAAGTCGCCTCCTGCAATTTAAATTAATATGTGCTTATATATTTAAAAACTATGTACCTGTACCACTAGCTCGTGAGTTGGCTCCGGATTTTGAGCAACGGAGTTCATGGTCTCCGGTGTGGGATTTTGCCCTTCAGAGGTAGTAATGGGCTGGGGTGCTAGGGGGGTAATGGGCTCGGGTGTTGGCTCGACCGAAGCGTTAGGATCCCGATGTTGACTTTGCTGATCCTCAAAAATCAGGTTTGCCAAGTCAACAGTGGGTGCTCCCATCTTCTGCAACACGAGTGCCACTTTGGCGAGAACGTCCTTCGTAATCTCTGCTCGGAGGGTTGCTACTTCATCAGGTGGCATCGTTCGGGATTGAGTAGCAACACACTCTATAACGAATGCCTTCTTTAACCCCATGCGGACTCCTCCTTTTTCGACTACCCGCCTTCTATGTTCTTTCCCTTAGACCATATGCAATACATCATCATTGCCTCTTGGGGTGAACTCCCCCGTAGCTTCTTTTTCCTTCCAGCCCATCTGTTCAAATAAAAAGTGACATATATAACAATTAGTATAAGTAAATCAAAGCCGAAAAATACAAAACAAAGTAAGAATATACTTAATAATTTCAAAACTCACCACAGCATCAGCAACCTTCTTTGTTTCAGGATCATTAATGGTAAATTTGCCAATTGCAGCTCGGGAATGAAGCCCGCAATACCAATCTCACACCCGATCTCCAGCAGGAGTATTCACAGATGCGGAGGTAGTCGTAGATGAGGGCGTGGCTGGACTTTGATTGGGTTATATTCCCGCATCTACCCACTCTTTTCGAACCTCATCGTACGTTTTTGGGCCCAAGCGATGATAAAACTTCCTTTTGCTTGCTGAATCAGAAGCTTTACCACGCTTTTCCTAATTAATCAATAGAGATCAAATGTCATATATTAGTTTAATGATTGAATCAAAAGAAGTAAATTCAAATCAAAGCTATAATATAATATGGAATACTTACAACTCCCATTGAAATTGTTCTTTTGGCAACAAAAGCCTCGCATTCCTTCTTTGATATGTGACCCCATATTTCGTAGGGCATCTTTGAAGGTGCTTGCTCTCCACCTTCGTTTCCCGTTTTGACCTTTTTGATCGTACGGGCACGCTTCTTCGTGATCTAGCCCGTTACTAGCTTGGATTTGAAATCTCTGAATCTTTCAGCAACAGCTGAAAGAAACACATTCTTCTTCTCCTCATCGCTCTCGATGTGATGTGAAAAAGATTCTACAAAAAAAATTATATTTATTAGTGTCAATTAAATTAAATTTAAAATGAAACCAAATGAATAAAAATAGTAAATTTGCTTACCACAGTATCATTCTATAGAGAGTTCTTCAAACCCTCTGGAACCTCATTCCATGCGTATAATATAGAAATCTTGCGGATACATAGGCCCACTTGTTTTCCATATTGCCTACGCCATTTTCCGCAGGGTTGACCTAATGCATTGTATTCCAAATGCATGGGTTCTGTGACTTTGAGGTTTTTTGTAAGACCTCGCCCTTTTCTTTTCTTAGTGGTAGTGGGAGCATCCGTTGGTGGGGCGTCTTCAGTGTCATAATCATTGTTAAGTGGTGGAGCGCCTTCAGCCATACGCTCTTATCTAACAATTTGGTCCTCTTCAGTGTCATAACTATGATGCTCATTATCCGAGGTCTTAATCTCGACGACAATTTCTTCTCTGAAAAGATGCATTGTATATCAGAACCTGAAAAAGTATGAACTGAAATATATTAGAACATAATAACGTAAATTCAATTCTAACAAAATAGTGTTGTGTGTTAAAGTTCCAAAAAAGCTTTAAAAATCTTAAAATCGCAACTTACCAAGTAATATTAAGAATATGACTATGATTTACAATTCTAATACGTTCAACACAATAATATATACCAAATAGTGTTGTGTGCAAAGTTTCATGCAAAACAAACCAAGTTTGAGCTACTTTATGTGCAAAAGTGCCAAAAGAGCTTAAAAAAACCTTAAAATCGCAACTTACCAAGTAATATTAAAAATATGACTATTATTTACAATTCTAACCACTTCAACACAATAATATAAACCAAATAGTGTTGTGTGCAAAGTTTCATGCAAAACAAACCAAGTTTGAGCTACTTTATGCGCGAAAGTGCCAAAAAAAACTTTAAAAACCTTAAAATTCATACCTTGTGAATCACTTAATTCAAATGTATTTCTTTCGTGTGATCTACACGCATATAACCAACATCTACATCATCTTGATCCACTGATTTTGGATTGATAAAGGGTGAGGAGTCTTCAAAAGCTTCATATTATTCTTCATCTTCAACATCACCTATACCAAGGATGCTTATTTTTCCCGATACAACAATAGACCATTTTTTTATTAGACGGGTCTACAAGGTAGAATACTTGGTTGGCTTGTGTGGCTAGTATGAATGGCTCCTCACTATCACGCAAATGAGCTAAGTCTGCAAGAGTGAATCCACAAGGGTCATCATTTTTTATGCATCGTTGATTATTATCTACCCACTTACATTTGAAAAGACCAATAGTGAAACTAGAGTAGTCAAGCTCCCATATTTCATGTACCCGCCCGTAGTATACCAATTTAGCATCAACCGGCGCTTGATCCTTGGCACTCGCGTAAAATGTAGATGACACCAAAATAGAAACCCCACTATTCTTTAGATAAGATGACTTGTTATCTTGACCCTCAGTCCAAAATGTGAAGCCATTGACATCGTAATCCTCATATTTTTTTGAAATCATCACGAGGACCAAAAGCTAACCACTTATTACACGATTATGAAACCAATCAATAAACGTCTTGTTATGCAATTGCATCAATCCCATATCCTCTTTACAAGGATATTTTGCGCGCAATATATCTAAATGCTCACTCAAAAAAGGGTGGACTTCAGGAATATGATGCAACACATACAAGTGTGCTTGTAGAAGACTGTCTCGAGGAGGTGTGATCGATTTGGAGCCAATTGTTCCTTTTCTCTCAAGCCTTCCTTCATGTCGAGAGGTAGGAAGTCCAATAGGCTTTACCATGGCTAAATAATCGGCTATAAAGTTACAAATCTCATCGCTCACAGTGCCTTGAATCATACTCCTCTCGGGTTGTGCTGGATTCCTCACCTTGTTTTGTAAAACACCTATGTGTCTTTCAAAAGGATAACACCACCTTAAAAAAACTAGACTTAAAGCTTGATCTCACGAACGAGATGGACAATAAGATGAACCATTATGTCAAAGAAAGAAGGTGGAAAATACATCTCAAACTTGCATACAGTTACAATCACGTCGACTTGAAGAGCATCAAGTTTAAAGGGATAAGAACTTTACTACAAATTTTGTTGAAGAACGAACATAGCTCGGTAATAGCATATCTCACATGTTTTGGCGGTATTCCACGGATTGCAATTCGTAAGAACACTTGCATCAATACATGGCAATCGTGAGATTTCATGCTTCACAACTTCAGCTCACCATTTAGGGTCACAAATTTCTTTATGTTGGATCAGTACCCAGACAGAACCTTAATGCCATACAAATACTCACAAAATGTCCGCTTCTCTGCTTTGGACAATGTGTAGCAAGCTGGAGGCAAATAAACTTTGTGATTACTCATCTTCTTCTTACCGCCATTTGTCTTGTTACTGCCATCAACTTCAACAGCTCTATTTATTTTCTTACTCACCTTAACATGTGCCCACAACTCCAGACAAAGACCCTTACATTCAAACCAATCTCGCACGGCCGTAACATCCTTTGTCTTACCCGGAATGTTCATGAGAGTCCCGAGTATGGCATCACATATATTTTTCTCTATATGCATAACGTCAAGACAATGCCTAACCTGTAGATCTCTGCAATATGGAAGCTTCCAAAAGATTGATTCTTTTTTCCATAATCGGTCTTTACCCCTTGCACTTGCCCTGCTTTACCAAATACAGTCGCAACTCTCTTAACCTGTTCATAAACCTCATAACCGGTCAACGATCGACGAGCTACACGGTCCTCAACCTCCCCGTTGAACATCTTCTTCTTGTTACGATATTGGTGATCTCATGGGAGGAACTTTCGATGGTGTATGAATACGTGTTTGCACTTAGGAATTCACGTGGATTTCATGTCATTGATACATATTGGGCATGCTTTCTTCCCTTTGTTCTTATACCCCGATAAGTTGCCATATGCCAGAAAATCATTAACGGTGCATAAAAGCATTGCACGCAAGGTGAACTCCTCATTAGCATATGCATCAAACACGGAAACGCCTTCATCCCACATCTTTCTCAAATCCTCAATGAGAGGTGCAAGATATACATCTATGTCATTGCCAGGTTGTTTAGGACCCGAGATAAGAAGCGAAAGCATAATGTACTTACGCTTCATACACAACCAAGGTGGCAAATTATAGATCACTAACAGTACCGGCCAAGTACTATGTTGAGAACTAAGATTGCCGAATGGGTTCATTCCATCCGTACATAGTCTGAGCCTTAAATAAAAAACCTCATCCCCAAAAGTCTTATACAACCTATCAATACTCTTCCACTCCGGAGAATCAGATGGATGTGTGAGCAAGTGACCTTTCTTCACCCTATCTACATGCCACCTCAAATTTAATGCATCTTTCTTTATGGAAAACAAGCGCTTGAATCTAGGTATTATTGGAAGATACCACAATACCTTAGCAGGGGGCCCTTTAGCATCCCGAGCCCCTTTACGCTTGTAGCGCGATAACCCACACCTTGGACACTCTTCTAAGTTCTCGTTTTCATTCCAATACAATGCACAATCATTCGGACACGCATGAATCTTCTAGTACTCTAAGCCGAAAGGACACATAAGCTTTTTGGCATAATATGTCGAATTTGGAAGTTCATTTCCCTCAGGAAGCATCTCACCTAACGCTTTTAATAACATTGTGAAACTAGCATCACTCCAATTGAACTTTGACTTAATGTTGAAAATTGTCAACACTGCTGGTAGTTTGGTGAACTTTGTACATCCAGGGTACAAAGGTTTTTGAGAAGCCTCTGTCAACAAGTCAAAAACACGAGGACGTTTTCCTAACTCATCCTCGACTCCCTCCATCATCTCATCAACACGTTCCACATCCTTACAGACATTCTATATATCTGTCTCATACCCATCAACATGATCTATTACATCCTCATTGACATCAGTCACATTATTGACGTCCTCAATAACACTTTTCTCTTTGTAAACTCCCTCCTCACCATGCCAAACCAAAACATGATATTGAGGCCTAAACCCATGTCGAAGTATGTGCTCTCTAAGGATATCAACACTATCTACCTTTGATACATTGCCACAAGTGACACATGGGCAATAAAAACCAACTTCCCCCATCCTAACTTGATGTTCAACCGCAATACTACAACGCCATCAATAAATTCTAACGATTCAATGCTTCCATACATCCAAGAACGATTTTTTGTCATGCTAATTAGTGTGATTAATTAATTCAAAACAAAATTAATACACAACTTTTAACATATATAAACAAACCAAATTAACCCTATTTAACCCTATATAACCTTTATATTATTTAAAGTAATCAAATTCTTTATATTTAAATTACAAAACATATATAACCAAAAAAAAAAAACCATTTTCTTTAATCAAATACACATAAATCAAAATAATAAGAAACTAATAATATACAACTACATACATAAGTAAATTATTCACATTCAAATATACAACTACATATATACATAAGTAAATTACTCACATTCAAATATTCAAGTACATACATAAGTAAATTATTCACATTCAAATATAAAATACATACCTTGGTAATGAGATGTGATAATTTTGTTTCTACAATAAGATTATGTAACCTACAATGTAAAACAAAATCAAAGTTAGTATAAAAAAAGACTAAATCCTTATTAAAACACAATGAAGCTATTCTTGAAGAGCTTAAACAAAGATTGAAAAATTTATACCTTGAAGAAGAACAAGCTTAGCCCAAATGTCGTGGCTTTTTGAAGGAAAAACAACAATGGTGGGTTGAATAACTTAAAAAAAGATGGAGAAAGAAATTCGTGCAATGGGTGGTTATACTAATTTACTTATGTATAACATAGTAAATTAGCATGAACGAAATTGAAGAACACAGTAGAGATTTTTGAAGAAAAGAACACAGTACCTGCAGTCGTGGGTTGTTTTTGAGGAACTTGAAGAACTTGAAGAGATTTTTGCAGAGATTTTTGTGGGTTTTTGCGGAGATTTTTGAGAACTAGAAGAAATAGAAGAACTTGAAGAAGAAGACAGTAGGTAGTCGTGGGTTTTAAGAATACAACAGTTTATATGAGGGTTTAAGCAAATGAACGTTAAAATGCGGGTTTTTGGGAAGGATTATTTGCTGCGGGTAGGACAAAAACCGCAGCATATGATGTGAAAATAGCTTATATGCTGCGGGCAAGCGTAAAACCGCAGCATTTGAGTGTTTTTTTTCCTAATTCTTTTTCCTATTTATTGCTGCGTATGTGAAAAACCGCAGCAAATGATTAGCAGTAGATATGTTTTTTTCCACTTGTGTAAATATACACTTTCCTACAAAAATTAGTTATTAAGATAGAGAGAGATTAAGTTCGTTAATATGATTACGAATATGGAGCGGGATCCATTTCCAAAAAGAGAATTGATACAAATTGAGTGTGGCGAACTAAAATAGAAAGTAAATTTGTTTTATAGAGACGGAGGGACTATTATTTAATTATCTTAGTAAGTAGAACTGAGTCGCATTGCCTTAGTTTCCATGTACTTAGAGAAATAATCTATGGCCACAATGACAAACTTTCTTTGGCCCTTTACAAGTGGTAGTTACACTTCGAGTATAAAAAATTACTACAGTTTGTATTGTAGTGAGGTAGTTGGAAGGTTTTCCTGGGATTTTTGAAAAGAATAGTTACATTTATGTTTAACATTTAGTGTATATTAAATCCCAAGATATATTACCAAGTACTACAAATAGTAGTGGGACAAATTGTATTAAAAATACATGGTCCAAAGGTGTTCAAAGGAAAAGGAAAAAAGGCACAACAAGAATCGAGTCAGCAGCAAAAGCCGACTCGGCTTTCCAGTGGGCAGGAAATAAAGCTGAGTCAGCTTTTGGTTCTGCCAGGTTCTATTTGCCTTTTCGTCATCTTTGAACTATGAGCATTGGATTCCTTCTTTTGTTCCATCTTAATTCCGATGTTACAATGGTTTATTATATTGGAATAATGCTCATAAATACCACAATTAAGCATGGTATTGATGAATGATCATTAGCTTGATAAATGGTAATTAGTGTTCCTTGAGTCTTGGGTATGCTATGACTAGTATAAATAGAAGGTCTTGGGTGAAGGATGCATATATCTATTCCGAATTCTTTTCTTATCCTTACTTTCTCTCTTGCTTGTGACAATAATTTTTGGCCTTTATGTTGTTTTGCCTTTTGTATTTAGGCTTTTGATTAACCTTCAAGATGGTTTTAATTATGGTATAATATAACCTATAATAGGGCAACAACTTAATCAAGTAAATAATACATTTATCATAGCCTAAAACTTAACTACGGTTGTGTCTAATCAACCCTAAACAAATTAACTGGACTATAAGTTAAAAATATATCAATTTGTTCAATAACATTCATTTGGATTAAGTTGACAGTAATTTTTTCCAATAATTTGACAAAAACGTATTCAACTAAATATTATTGGCTTATGAATTTGTCATTATTGTTTCTTGATTGGGAAGTAGGATATAATATTCTTACGTGCAAGGGGAGAGAATTAAACTTCCATGTGTGTTGCCAAAATTGAACTTCTATATCAATTTCATAAATGTTAAAAGGAAAAACATTCAACCACTTGGCTAATCCAAAATTCTACTTATCAATGTTATTTAGGATAGAATAATGTTTTTGTCATTTCAATAAACGTATGGAAAATAAGATAGTGTCCATGCTCAGAAATATTTATGTTTGGTGTTGCAACCTTCTATTAATCATATTAGTTTCACTTCAATTTGATCAAAGATAAACAAATTAGATGGAACCATTTAAGTAGGATAGAGAAATGAGACTTTAAGGTGATTTTAGCAAACAGAAAAAACCTTACACATCAAAAGGAATTCTCCTTTTGGGTATGAGTTGTCATCTGTCTTTCCTATGATCTTCAGACTCTGAACATTGTTTTTCAATGAACAGAATACACTGGGTATGATGGTGAAGATGACATACCAAAAGGAAATGAAAAATTTAAGAATAAATTAGGAAACAAAATTTAAAACGAAATAGAAATTAGACATTTAGGTTGAATTAGGGCATAAATATCTCAAATGCAAACGCCAATCTTCATACTCCGCCACAATAGATTTCCCCTAACTTTTATCCATGATTTTATTATTCATACTCACATAAAAATTTTTATATTTTTATAATTTATCTGTATACTCAAAATATCTCAAACAAAATATTTTTTATAAAGTTACAAGTATCTCAAAAAGTGATTGGCATATGATTTATTGAAAGGGCTTACAAGAGTCTTAAAATGAATATTTGATTTCAAAAACTCAATTAAAGACTATTGCTAAATATGATATACATAAAAATTATTTGTTAGTCTTGTCTCAAGACTCTCTAAAACTTCCTTGAAGGCTAGGGATGTTGAAACTATTAGTTAACCAAAAACTAAAATGAGACACATAAATGAAATATGGTGTTTTATTAGAGTTTTTGACTATCATATAATTTAGCGTTGTTATAGGCTTGTTAAATGAGGGGAAATTCTATACGAAAGCAACAAGGTTTGGCAAAATGTGAGTGATAGTACTTTTTTATAATTTTTCCACATGATAGCAATATGGTTTTAAGTTTATTAAAACCGTAGAAAACTCCGTCTAAAACTTCAATAATCCGTTAACCTTTATTATTTTTAAATTACTCCATTTTTTTTATTTTTGTGATTTAATTTTTTTTTATAAATTAAAAACCACCCAAATAGCCCTACCCTAAATACCACTCAAAATTCACCCAACTTCCATCATCATTCATCACTACCACACCTTAACCCAATAATCACCACCATCAAAAAGGCATTAATTGTGGCGGTTAACCCACCACTACCCCAAGAAAATGGGTCAATCCATTTGGATTGAAACTTGAACCAATCGAAGAACAGCAACAAACACTTGAATTGAGTATAAAGTCACAATTTGCAGGGGCATGAAGTTGTGTATTCGTTTATGACCAAAATTTACGAGCCCAGTAAAAATCCCAGAGTACATGGGCAGTAGTTTCATCTTCGCCGCACCGAGGACAATTGTGAATGTCTGGAATCTGTTTCCTATAAAGATTATGGTAATTGGGAATGATGTCTAATGTGACATGCCACATAAAGTTTTTGTTTTGGAGGAATTTCGAGCTACCATAGATTTTCCCTTAATTTGTCTATCAAGACCATTAAAACCAGGACAGTCCAGACTAAGTAAGAGCAAGAAAGTAGGCATCCCTAATCTTGAAAAATAGTGGTAAGACCCGGATATTTGTCATGAGCACGAACCTCTCAAAGATTCAAGTTGACTCTGAATTTGTTCTTTTCCATCCGCTTGAAGATTTTTGTTAAATGAGCCAAAGTCAATAACAATTATATTTGACTCACAAAGTTTAAGATCATCGATGGTGGTGGTTGTTAGGTTAAGGTGGTAGTGATGGTGGTAATGGTGTGAATTTTTAGTGGTTTTTAGGGTAGGTTTGTGATTTGGTAGTTTTTTTTTTATTTTTTTATTTTTTTTTTTTTAATAAAAACTTGTAAATCACAAAATCCAAAAAATAAAGAAATATTCTGAAAATAATAAAAGTTAACGGATTCAAGTTTGAAACGGAATATACTATGATTCTAATAAGTTTAAAACTTTATTGCTACCATATGAAAAAATTATAAAAAATTTTACCATTGGCATTACGCCAAATATCGTTGCTATCATATAAAATTTCTCTTAAATTAATTATATGCCTATTTGTCTGCATGAACTAATTGGTTGTAAATATTTATTTGTCAAATAGAATCAACAATTAAAAAGCCAACAACAACATGGTTCATCATGACTTAGAAATTGATGTTTAAAATTATTAGAATGTCTCTTCATTAAACTAGTTGCTAATAGTAGTATCTTCTTTTGACTTCAACATTAATATCATAGTAGCCTTAATACCATCATCATATAACACAGTATAGGAGTACAAAATAAAACCATTAGGATAGATGTCTATTTTTTTCTCTTTCAAAATAACAAATGACAATCGACTTAGATCCTTATATATCTAGTGGGAAGAAACCCTAGCCGCTACTCTCTCCTTGTCTCTCTTCTTTTTCTAAAAAAAACCTAATCTTCATAGTTGGTTTGGGGTTATCATCAACCTTTTGATTGATGGTAAGCCCTTAATTTCTCCGTTTTAAACTTTTTGAATATGATTAGAATAAATTTTTTCACTCTCTACATGAGAGTTGTTCTACCCAATCATTGGGTTGACTCTACCATATATTGGGTTTTGAACTCTTTCCTAGTGAGAGTTGGAATTATGAAGTTTTCTCAAATTGATTTGGTGGTAGATATTAATGCGATAATGCAGCAGACATCAAAATTGCAATTACCATCAACTACATCAAATTCAATTCTATCTCAAGAATACAATAGATCGAAAGACTCCATCGTAGAAGGTTATGTCAAACTGCGATGTGGAACAGGATATTCAAAATTATTAGATCTCATGTACAACGATCGTAGTTCTGTTAATTTTGAATTATATTTGGTTAAGTTGTTATGTACATGTTAATTTTTATCTCTAATGTAAATGTCATATGACTCTTTAAAAATGAATGAGGTATTATTTTAAAAAAATAATCCTTATATATCTCCTTAATTACTCGATTTGATTTATGACAAATATATTAATACATGTGTGCCATTTGAGATTTTTAAACAAAAGATTATTCAAAATAATCTATAATTTAAGTCATATTAATTATTATATTATAATTATAAATCATTTAAGATTTATCTTAGGCAAGTAAATACATGTATTTATTTTAATGCAGCTACAACTAACATGCATTAGTAATCTGGCAATTCATCCATTTGGTTATTTTCATTTTAGTAGTTTAGAACAATATTATAACATATAATTAATATTTTTTAATCATACTTGCCATGATAATCGATATGATTCTTTTAAAAGTGATTGCCTATTCTAATAATAAATTAATCAATTAGTTCATAAATAAACAAAGTACAAAATATGGCATGTAATCCATTTATTTGAAAATCAAAGATTCACTTACCGTATTAAAAAATTTTAAATATCAAAATTTTATATAGGGTTTAAAATTTTTTCCTTATTACATTTTTATTTTGCTCCATAGCTTAAACTTTCTTTTTCATTCTTATATGTATATTTATTCATCCACACATTTTTTAGATAGTCTTCCCAATAAAATATATTTTTAACCAATCCCACCTTGTTGGACAAAGAAAGTAAGAAATCTAAGTATCCCACCTCAATTAAACAAATATATACTCACTCTTTTACTTATTCACTATACTTGGTTGTGAGTTGTGACTCGAGAGGTTATTCACTTTTATGGTTAGTGGAAGTTGCTAGTCCACTTATAAACTTGTGCACCAAGCCGAGGTGAATTAGATTGGATTGAGTCTACAGAGTTGCTATTAGGCTAGTTTTATCGTACGAGATAGAGTCTTGGCCTATTAAGAAGATCCATGAACAAAAGATGAAAGTGGCAAATATGAAAATGCTAAGGTGGATGTGCGGTAACACCATAATGAAAAAAAAATCAAGAACCAAGAGTTTAGAGAGAAGTTAAGCGTTGCCCCATTATCTGCTAAAATGCGTGAAAATAGGTTAAGATGGTTTGAAGATGTGCAAATAAAAAATTGTCAGCTGCCCCGTTAAAAGGATAGAAAGCATCATAGTGGAGGGTAAGAGAAGTCGAGGAAGATCTAAGAAAACGTGGGTTGAAAAAATAAAGAGCGACCTAAGTGAGTCGCACCTCTCCGTGGACCTAACTAGGAATAGGAATAGTTGGAGACGTCAGATCCATATTTTAGATTATTGATAGTTTCTTTAATTGTGCTTTTGTTGCTTCATTTTTTTAGTAGTTGTTCCTTTGTGAACTTGTCATCACCCATATCCTTTTATGCAAGGCTCCTACATATTTGGGGATTAAATTTGACTGCTTTCCTCTAGTCCTCCCTGTGTAGGAAATATAGGTATGGATTATCCATTACCTTCCCTTACGCAGATACTACTTTCAAGCCCCAAGCGAGATTTTGGGTATGACTACTATTAAGTAAATTTTTTAAAATAACGTTTTGGGACAAATTGTCAATCTGAGTACAAGTTGTGACTGATCTAAATTGCAATTTTGTTCAATAAACAACAGCTTTAAGGAACGGTTTTTGAAACACAATAATATTGCTAAATGAGATAACGATTTTCATGGAGGAAAAAAAGATTTGATCCTACTTACAAGCTTTTACCGATCTAAGTAGTGATTTTGTTCAATAAACTAGAGTAATAAGAAAATTATTTTTATTTTTGGTGCATGGTGAGAATTATTTTGTGTTAGCAACTATTTCCTCCGTCTCTTTTATATTACATCTATGCAAATGGGTGAAATTTAATTGAATTAGTAAATTGGGTTGAAGAATGAAACCAAAATAGAAATTGGTGATTAAAATGAAAATAAAGTACTTCCTTCGTCCCACTCGTTTTGTATAAATAGTCATTTTAATTCGTTTTATTTATTTGCATCATTTCTATTTTTAGATAGAATGTGACATTTTCTTATTTCCAATTCACTGAAAATGTCCCGTTTTTATTTTTGCTATTTTTTTACCCTTTTATCATTATTACAACAACACAAATTACACAATAACATATAAATATCAATGTCTTTTACGAAAAATAAGAGTTTTCCACCCACTTTTAAGTGGTCCCCCACCCGATTTCGTTGTAAAATTCAAATTTCCATTCTCTATGAATAGAAGGGAGTATCATTTATAGATTTTAATACTCTTTCAATTTCTCCATATAATATATTATCTCTTTTTTTAATTATCAATACTCAATTTATTCTTAATAATCTCTCTTTTTTTCTTTGATGTAAATCTATTTGAATAGAGAAAGATAAATTTATTTTTAAATAAAATTAAAAGAATAAGAGTAAAAATATCCTCAATTAAGAAAATGATGCAAATTTATTAGACAAATTATAATAAAAAGTATTGCAAAATAAAAAAGATAGGAGAGCATTTATAGGAAAAAAAATGATAAAAAGTAAATAGGTTCACACCTTTCAGCTCCCTTCCACTCTTAGCTTTGCCGGTCAGTGTAAGTCTGGACCCCACTCTCCCAACTGAAAACGACTGCAAGCAACCTGTGGTCTACCCTCTGCAACTTACACCAGTACTAAAAGTAAAGTCTTTATTTAATTTAATTTTAATTTATTAATATTCCTATTTAGACATTATATTATGCGTAGTGGACAAACCCAATATTTTTCCACATATAAATATCCTTGTTTTATTCATTACACCCTTTGACTGAGATCGCTACGCGGATGCCCACTCATCAATTCCCATTTCCCCCTCTTTAATCTCTCTCTCTCACAACCACTCATCTCTTCCTCTTTAATTTCTCTGATAATTCAAATAAAAATGGTGGATCAAGAAACTGTATGTTGCATGTGTGGTGATATTGGATTCGCTGATAAACTCTTTCAGTGCTCTTCTTGCCGATTCCGTTTCCAACACTCGTACGATTTCATTTTCTAAGTTTAATTTTATATCATATTATTTCATTTAAAAATATAGATTTCATATAAATTTAGCATTTAGCAAATAAAAAAATTTAAATTTAAATTCAATTTAAATTTAACATTATTATTATTAAAAGTAGTTAAAGATTAGGATTTGAGAATAAATTTTCAAAACTTGTAATTTTCAAATTTTTTATTAATAATTTCATAATCGAAATCTATAATTTGAAATAAAATGTTTGTTTCCAAATACTACCTAATATGATTTCCAATTAACATCCGTCTGTATATGATTTGTAGGTATTGTAGCAGTTACAACTATGGAAATCATGATTTCTCATCATCGTCATCATCAATGATGAAATCAATGGAGATATGTGATTGGTGTAAAAGCGAAGGAAGAAATAATTCATCATCAACAAATACAACTAAATCTTATAAGAGATCATCATCCATGGATCATAATCATCATCATCATAGTATTACTAATAGTACTTCACAAGGAGATCAGAGAATCAAGCGACATCAACTGCAAGATCATCACATAATCACTAATAATACTAATAATACGGTTTCTGGTTCTTCATCTAGAAATCATTCTAATAAGAATAATAGTTCTGGTATTCCGTCTCCTCGTCCTAACGCGCATCGTCGCTACAAGCTTCTTAAGGATGTCATGTGTTGATCATCGATCACTATTCACTGCCTTTGTATTCATCCCTAAACTTGTAAGCTTCTTTTTTTTTTTCTTTTTTTTTTGGCTTTATTTTATGAGTGTATGTTAAGGTAGTTATTTTTAAAATGATGACGTGTTTCGTCATGGGTGTATATTATTACGAATAATTAGGAGGTTTGATCTCTCATGCTATCTTAAACCTTTGTTGTAGAGTGTAATAATAAATAAATATTTCCGTTCCTATTAATATAATCAACCATCTTTTATTACTGATACTCACTTTAAGGAAATGGATTTCTTAGCTCCCAATAATGATTTTTGCTCTCCAATATAATAAATAAACACTTTTCATTCTCTTAAATTAAAATTGCTAAAACCTTTTGTATATGTATGATCGTGTGGAAATCATTTCCTATCAATAAGTTCTCATACAAATAAGAGTGTAACTATTAAAAATAAAGGAAGAAATTTATTATATTTAATTTAATTGCAACGATTATCCTGAAAGCTATAAAAATAAACGAAGGAAAATTATTGTATTTAATTTGAATTGCAACCTACGTTTATTATCTTCAAAAGCTCTCAAGCAGACTTTCCTTATATTAAGCTATTATAAGTTATTCTCAAACAAAATCAATTTATAATTAACTTAATATATATAGAAAATGCATACTATGTTCACATGGAGTATGTATTATTTCTAAGAATTTTTTCAAACCTTAATGATTATATTGTTCATCTAAATTATCATAAAACATCTTTTTTGCATGTTATATACACTACTATTTTATTCTCCTTATCTTTTATTTCTTTTTACTTAATATAATTTATTGGTGTACTTCTTTACATTATACCTACATAAGTTTTTTTACGTAAGATCTAGCTAGCTAATCTAAAGAAATAAAAAATAATAGCACCCATAAAATTATTCAACATAATGGTATATAAATGTTTTCATGAGTTAGAAAATTTTAACGTATATTAAAAGAGTGATATAATTTATATATTATCTGGCTTAAAAATATAGAATTCTATATTTTTCAGCTAATTGGAAACTTTCTAAGAAATACTATTACAATTAAAAGAATATTATTTTTTAAAAGTTATTGTTTTTATATAATATATACTTCATATAGTTTTAACACGCATGATAATATTACTTTGTTTGTTCATTTAAATTTACAATTAACGTTATTATTTAGAGAAGGAATTTGGTTGTCATGATAGTTAGCTACTCCTGTGGAGTGAGCAAACTTATATACCTTTTTTGGTGTTTGGCAAAAATTGGTCGTTGTGGGTATGTAGTGTAGTGCTTTGGAGGTAATGAAGTTGCACCTTAAAATGCTGTGTTTCTTCTTTCTTTCTTTAGGAGAATTCAATGCACTTTTTTTTTTTGTCTTTATGCCAAAGGGTTCATAGTACCTAAAGTTGCTAGTATTCTCAAATACATTGAAGCTTATTTATTGACACACTCAATTATTTAGTCTTAAAGTCTTTCTACTATTCCTTTTTGCAGAAATGCGTATGCTTGTAAGGTTTTACATATTTGTTTCGGAATTAATGTTACTTTTCCCATCATTTATGAGTGTTTGTCTACTACACATACGTCTCTTATGATAAGTTTTCTACTTCATCCATTTCAATATACTTGTTCTTATTAATCGTAAATATTTTAGAATGAAAAGGATAATATGCACAATTACTTGTGTTGTTTCTTTTTATCTACAAGCAATTTTTAAAACATATTTCTCAAATGTCAATACATATTTGTTTTTATATATATGGTTATATACTTTTATTTTTTATATATTCTTTATATGCAATTTAATCTATTTTTTTATCATTTATATATTGAATCATGCATAAGTAAAATTATAAAAAGTTAATATAATGAAAATATGCGATTAAATGATTCAAACAAGATCTTATTTCACTATATTTTTGCTTACACATTCGCCGCAATATATAAAATAACCTTGAACGACGAATAATACCAAATATAGCAAATATTTTAGAACGGAGGAATTATTAGTTAAAATTTAAAATTTTAATCATTAAAATTACATATTAATACGAATCTAACAAGATTAAAGCTGATAAATTACTAAAAGTTAAAATAGAAATAGCGTAAAACACAAGGTGCTCTGGATGAAAAAGTTTGTAAATAATCTATTTAGTCACCATTTATAATACAAGTTTCCTCCTTTTAGTACAAAATTCTAGAAATGTGATGTGTTTGTCAGGAATGTTGATTTCATTTGAAAATGTGGATTTGACTCAAATTTAGTGTTTGACAGTTAAAAAAATTTTAAATTTGAATTTGAGTCAAATCCACCAATATTTTAAAAGTGGTTAAAGATAAGGTTTTGAGAATGACTTTCCTAACATTATCATTCCCAAATTCTTCTTTGATGAACCGTATTTGAAATCTACAATTTGAAATGAAATGCGGGTTCCCAAATACAACCTTAAATGATTTGGTGGTTATAAATAGGGAAGATAAAGCGAGTAAAATTATACAGGTTTTATATCGTATTTTCTTTAGTTGGGGTGGATTTGGATATGAATTTTTGGTGAGTATATAGTGGGTTAACATAGGTATGAAAAGATGATCTATCCACTATTGATAGTGGGTAGATGGTGGTCATAGGTCTTACTCGCCCCGTACCCACACACTCAACCCTATACCCATTTGCTCCGCCTTATAGTTGTTTGTCGTGTATCTACAATTTCTATTTTAAATCAATTTAATACTCTATATTTTTATTAAAAGCTATTGACAAAAAAATTAAGGATATTAATTTTATTTTTTTACATTATATAGTTTAAGAAAATTTAGATATATAATTAAATTTGTACAGATTTATGGAGTATCTAACATAGGTTTAGAGTGAATATGAGGCGGGTATACCTAGTTTGCCATAGTGGGTACAAATGAGTTTAAATGCATATCTAAGCAGGCAGACATAAATATGAAAATTTTACTCGCCATGGATACTGGGTATGAAAATTTTAGGTGGACTTGTGTGTGGAGAAGGACATACCGCATGCACTTGACAATTTTATTAGAGCTTGGAAAATTCCAAGTGTCAGCTTATTAGAGCTTCGATAAATAGAATAATGTTATTGGTTTCTTTTGATTACATGACAGTTTAATTTAGGGAATAATAATATTGATTCAAATAATAAAAATTTTATAATCATACAATATAATAATCATCATAGATATTTCATGATATACCACTGAGTTTCTTCGAAATTCACCATATACCACAAAAATGTTTTAATTCACCATATACCATTGAGTTTACGTCCGTTAGCACAGAATACCATTAATGACAACTGTCGTCTGTGTGCCGTCAACACTTCCTTCCTCTAGGGTTCTCTCCATTGAATTCCTCCATTTCCCCCTCTCTCTCTCTCTCTCCTCATCGAGAAGGTATTAATTTCTTTTTAATTTCTGAATTCATCATCAAGAAAATTAAATTCAAGCTTCAAATTTTGAATTTTGAATTTTCAAATTTTGATTTGAGATTTTGAATCAATTTTTTGAATAGTGATAACAAATTCAATAGCCAAATGTCTTGTTCCCTCGTCCAATTGCTCTGCTCTTGCCATTTGCAACATAAAATCAACCAGTTTACCGATCTGAATCGTTATTAATGATCGAGGATTGGATTTTGCCAACTCTATCAACACAATAATTGCCTCCCGAGCAGTAGATTCTTGAGAAGCATTCAAAGCGTCAGGTAAAATGTTCATCATCGCAGGCAAGAGGTCCCGAAACGAATCTTTATCACCAAAATTTTTAATACACTGGATGAAATTATTCGTGCCATACATCGCCACAATTTTAACTTCAAAACTTTTAGAATTTGCAAGACAATTCAAGAAAACACTATGAATATCCTTAATGTAAGGAATTAAAGTATAGCCGATTGATTCAGGCAATTGAGCAATTATCAAGAAAGAACTCTCCTGCAAATTAACATCATCAGAAGCAACACAATTGAATAAAAAAGGAAGAATCTCAGGCCAACCATTATGGGAAACGATTGTGGAAGCTTGAATTTAATTTTCTTGATGATAAATTCAGAAATTAAAGAGAAATTAGTACCATCTCGATGAGGAGAGAGAGGGAAATGAAGGAATTCAATGGAGAGAACCATAGAGGAAGGAAGTGTTGACGGCACACTGACAACAATTGTCATTAATGGTATTTTGTGCTAACGGACGTAAACTCAATGGTATATGGTGAATTAAAACATTTCGTGTGGTATATGGTGAATTTCGATAAAACTCAGTGGTATATCATGAAATATCCGTTTTATTAATTTTATTGTATTTTAGCAAAAGACAATTTATTGTGAGCATGTCATTTGTCTTTTTTTCATTGGATAGTATTAGTGAAATTTGACTTATTTGCATTTTTTTGACTTACCATGTTTACACATTTGTATTTTTGAAAAAATTTATACATTAATGGATGCAATAAATCATAATTATTTCAATTACAATGTTATATATAAATGTATATAATTTACAAAATTATACTGAAAAATAGATAAAATACTAGAAATACACTGGTAAAAAATTATACTACAAAATCAATTACATTCATTCCAATTATACTGCAATTTATTAAATTATTAGAAGTACATAATTGCCCTTTTCCAACAATAGTTGTTAAAAACTTAAATGACATACTTTTGTTTAAGGTTTCAGTCATTTACATTTTTACATTATAATAATTACAATTTTAAATTTTAGAAAAATGTCAAAAATAAATTAATGCAAAAAAAATCAACCAACTTCAATTAGTGTAATGGCAACCAGACTATCTTAGCTACCAAATATAGTCCAATAAATATCAATCAATCAAAAATATTGTCTGATTTTCTGTAATTTAACTATTTCTCTATAAAAATAAAAATGTATAAACACTTTCATGGTAGAAATTACAATATAAATAGCCTCATATGGCTATTCTAATTTTTTGCTCATACTATTTCTCTTCTCTGAACCTTTAGTATTGTTTAATAATACTTTATAGAATAACCATGAATTTAAATTACATTCAAGAATTTCATAATAACAAGGAAACATGAAATATTAACGACTATTAATTAAAGTTAAGAACAAACAGTATTCCATGTTGGTTTGTTCCTACCTTATCCTATTTTTAGTCATGGACAATTTTACGATGCCAGTTCTAGAGTGACTAGAAGGAAAGAACTAAGAATTCTCATATACGACAAAGATGGTCTAATGTGTCATCATACTGAAATTGTAGTATCTATAGAGGTGTTTCAAAACCTATAAACTCTTTATTAACAACCTATTTTGGATTTCTTTATATTTAATTCTTTTTCAATTACAATATATATATGTAAATACTTTATTACCTATCTTCATTTAATATTTGTGTTAGTCTAAATTTTCATTAAAATATTAACATATTATAAAATCCTTGCATTGCACGGGTTTTTATATTAGTAGTTACTAATAGAGTAATAGTTAAACATCTTAAAACCTCTAATATTTTGCCATTTGAACAATCTTATTAAAAAAGTGCCATGTAAAATTTGACTAACTCTTTTAATAATAATCATTTGAACAAAGACTATTTTGAAACCTCTAATATTTTGCATGACTAATCTTTTAATAATTGATGATGAAATATTATCAATTATTATTTCTAGGAGGTGTTCATGTCGAGCTAAAAAAAATATAGTCTTTATTAACCACGATGATTTCGTAGTTCATTTTATTTCATGTAACCAAGCTTAATCATATGATTAAGATTATTAAAGATTTTGCATGACTGTACGAGCAGAAATTGTATACTACATGTTATATTTGGGTCAGTGCTAATAGACCATCGTATACTTCCGACGTTAAAAAATGGAATTATATGTTTAACATGTGCTTCTACTTTTGTGGGGATGAAAACTTAGTCTTAGATCAACCTTAGTCTAATTAGATCCGAGAAAAATAATTTAATTTGAATTTGAGAAATAAAAGTCCGATTTTGACTCCGTTTATATACTTTGAGTCAGAGTCCGAGTCGGATAAAAAAAATCCAACAATCTGACTTGACTGACTCTATTAAAAGCTGACAATTGATTCTAACTTGTGACACGTTCTATCCTAGGTTTGTATATAGATTCGCGATTAACCACCCATCATTGAATAAACAATACTACCTCTATTTTCTGGAGTTTATTATTGAAAATAATATTTTTCCTTACAACATATTACCTTATTTATTACTTTCAATAGCAAATTCAAAGATACATATAAATTTGTATAACTATGGACAAAATTTAAGCATAATGACTTGGGATGCAAACGGGGCGGGGCGGGTATTGGCGTTACCATCCCCATCCCCATCTGGTAAATCAATCCCCATCCCCGCGGCGGGTATAATTTTTTTCCCGGTCCCCGCCCCGATGGTTTTGTACCTAATACCATCCCCATCCCCATCCCCATCTGGGTATCCATCCCCGTCTAATACCCATTTTACCCGCCCCACCACCCGTCAAATCCCCGCTTAATACCCATCTGTGTCACATATTTATTTTCAAATCCCCGTCTAATCATCACTTAATATCGCCTACCTCTACACAACTCGTAATGAATATAAACAAATTTTATTGAGAAAAAAGGATAAAAAATAGAAAAAATATGATTATAAACCTTACTCTAAAAAACATGATCTTAGACCTTATGAAGTAGTATTCATGGCTGAATCACATTATGTTTTTATTAACACTCATTAATTCAACTAAATGAACCGCTAATAATATCAGAATAATGAAATATTATTGACGAAACCAGAGATCCGATCAAATTACAAAACAAACATTTTACCAAAAACCTTGTGAGCAAATGAAGCATCATGAAAATATGAAATTAATAACAATATAATCACCCACAATACATAAATTTATATCCAAACTTAATTATAGGTGTAAAATAATTCAAGGTTTTCAGAAATTTGAAAAATAATTTAGTGTATTCCAATTCTCAAAATTTGTACATTTCGTGGGGCGGGGCGGGGCGGGGATGGGCGGGTATCACCTAAAACCCATCCCCATCCCCATCCCTGCGGTGGGTATGAATTTTATACCCGTATCCGCCCCATGACCCATCAAAACCGGGACCCATCCCCGCCCCGATGGGGCGGGGATGGTGCGGGTCTCCTATTAGACCCGCCCCGCCTGCATCCCTAATAATGACTGTTTATTTATAAACATCATGGTCTAAAAAACCCTGGAGAATAATTAAAGGTTTATTAAATCATTGATATATAATAATAATAATAATAATAATAATAATAATATGACTTTATGATTGAATATATTGACTATGTCCACCACTTGATTTCAATATAATTATATAAGAAATAGTAGTATGAAAGTATTAGCTGCTAAGGTTGGTGGGAGAGTGGGCTCATTTAAAATTAAAGGTGAGAAGCAATAGAGTGAATTTTGGTGTTATGTGTGTGGAGGATGGTTTGATGTGTACAAAGATAAAAGCTTTATTGCTTCTTGGCCATTCAATATCTAGTCTGAAATCTAAGATTCTAACCGTCTCTTTTTATAGTTTCTTTCTTATTTTTATGCTCCCATCTTTTACAAACTTCTTTTTGTATGAGGCATGCCCCAGAAATCATGTATTTTTCTGTTAAGAGTACATAGTATTAAGGATTTAATCATAAGTTTAAATTTTTTTGATCAGTTAATTTCTTGACATGATATCAGAAGTCAATATGACAACAAGTTATGGGTTCGAATCTCAACCACTTATCATTTAAAGTGTTAGCGTCAAGTATGAGGAGGGCTTATGCTGCATCCACACTTTTAGCCTAAAAGGCTCTCGCGTGTGAATACATATAATGTGTTAGATAGAGTATATAAAAAATTTTGAGACCTCAACTATCAGCTTAAACTTTTAATTGAGTTGATTCTTTAAATGCTCAAATTGACATGACTTCATTCACACCAATTTCATATTTTAAATTGTTATTTTATTTGTCGTCATTCTCTATTAAAATAGGCATTGAAAAAAAATAAGGGAAATTCCACATGGTAACCTCAAGGTTTTGGGTTTTCCACGTGGTAACCAAAACTTTTAAAAAGTTCACGCGGTAATCCTGAGGTTTACCAAATTGTTCACCATGACCTTTTGACACATAAATCGTTAGCAAATGTTAATATTGAAGCTTTAAGGCTGTTGTACGCCTATTTATGTGATTCACCATTTCAAATGCTATCAATTTCAACCTTTTTCCACAAAACATAAACCCTAACTCTACCACCTTTCATCCAAATGATATTTTTTTCCCCCAAATTCAAAGATGGTAGAGTTAGGGTTTTTGTTTGGTGGAAAAGGTTGAAACTGATGTCATTGAAATGGTGAGTCGCATAAATAGGCGTACAGCAACCTCAAAAGCTTCAAAATTAACGTTTGCTAACGTTTTATGCGCAAAAAGGTCACGGTGGAAGAATTTGATAAACCTTAGGGTTACCGTGTGAATTTTTTAAAAGTTTTGGTTACCACGTGAAAAACCCAAAACTAGACCTGATCATGGGCAGCCCGGCCCGAAAAAGTGAGGGTTTGGGCAGAAAATAAGTGACCCAATTTTTTTGGGACGGGTTTGGGATTGACGTTTGGCCCGCGGGCTGGCCCGGCCCGGCCCGCATCAAGTGGCGTCCATTTTCTTTGTGTTGAACATTAAAAGATTTCATGAATTTGCAGTCTCTCTTCTCTTGTGAGTCATTTGAGAAAACAAAAGCAGCGAAGGAGTATGTGATTGCTGGTTAGGCTCCAAAGGTGAATGCATGAATTCTTATAATCACTTGATAAGATGGTATTAATTAGTAAAAAATAAAATGACAATACATTCTAATGGAAAGTATTTGACAAGGTTTATAATTATGCATATCATAATACTTTAATGGTTTCTTCAAAAAAATTTAACCTTTTAAAAACAACATTTTTTTAAAGATAATAATTTATTTTTTTATAACAATGTAATTCTCCTATTATATTTTTTGAAAATTAACACAAAAATTTATTCTTATCAATATTTTAATTATGTATAAATAATATATAACATAAGCCCGTAAGCCCGTAAATTAGGGGTTTGCGCAGGAACTTTTAGGCCCGCACTTCGGCCCGACCCGTATCAATGGGCTGTTTTTCTCCACCCGATCCGGCCCGATGTTTGATCAGGTCTACCCAAAACCTTAGAAATACCACGTGGAATTTAAAAAAAAATAATATTCGTTGAAAAGTATTCTTAGAGCATAGTTGGTAAATCACTTTTGATTGAAAAGTATTCTCTATTTAAATAATAGATTGAAAAATAATTTTATAATTATTATTTTAGAAAAAGAGAATGAAAAAACACCTAGAATTAGAGAACGCAATATATATTTATTTGAATTAAGAATTGAATTGAATTAAGAACGTATGGAAATTAAGAATTCAATTGCAAACTTAAAATTTAATTTTGAATTTCTAAATTATGAATCTCAAATTCAAATTCATTGTTTGGAAAATTTTAGAATTTTTAATATCATAATTACAGATCCTAAAGTATGTTTGGAATTATTGAGATTTTCAATTTCTAAATTTCAAATTCTAAGTAGTATTATTTGGCAAAAATGACGAATTACTTCCAAAATTCGATATTGACATTGATTAAACATAATGGTTCAAAAAAAATTTTGGCAAAATTTTGTCCTTACTTAACCCGATGACCCGATATTTATCCGACCTTGGAATCGACTTAACCCGATTTCTAAATGAATTTAAAATAATGTAAAACTCAATGTGGACACAAGATTCGATTTAGAACCAACTCGAAACACCTAACCCAAAATTGATCCGATGATACGAATGAATATCTATAGGGAACATCTCCCATATACAACAACACATTGCCAATGCTACTATAAGAGACCCTGCCAAGAGACCCTTCCATAGAGATTAGTTATATGCATATCGTGTCGCAATGCTATTCACCAAGCTAAAATTTAAGAAAAAAGAAAGGTTTTTTATTTGAATAAAAAAAGGAAGAAAAGGGCATTCAAGTAACAGTGTTTTAAAAGCCTTATAAAATGCCACACAACGTTCTGAAACCCAACACACATGCTCCTGCCATTCCAGCACATAAGAAATAAGTTGTTTCTAGAGCTTGGAAGTCTAGAGCTTGAAGGTGGTGCACAGTTTTTAGAATTGAAATGACAGACCTTGGGCTGCCATTTTATTATGGGGTATTTTAAAGAGGATTGGAATTGAATTGGAATTGGGCCAAATTCTAAAATTCAATTTTATGACCTTCCAAACAAGTGAATTGAGGCAATTTAGAATTTACAAATTAAACTTCCATTCCCAAACACACCATTAACTATTTTATATATATAATGGAAAACACCAAGTTTCTTCGACTTTGTTAGTGGTTTTCTTGTGCATAACATCGATTCAACTCATTCAGCAGTAATAGTCAAAGGTTATGATTAGAAGTGTTTAATGGGTCTGGTGTCCGCTAAAATTCCGTGACCTGGTCCATCATAAAAAGGGTTAATTAAGCCCATTCATTTTTTAAAGGATTGGACTATCATAAAAACTTGTAAGCAGCCGTCTCACGCGTGCGACCAAAAAAATTTTATACTTGCCGAATTCAAGTCTTAAAGCACCCATTTTAAGACCTAAAAAACTAAATCTAACACTTAAAACCCTTACTCCAAGCCTCAATCTTCCTTCTCTAGAGGCTTATTAATTTGATTTTTTGGCCAACCCTTAGAACACCCATTCCATCACTTAAAATGTCAATTCTAACTCTTAAAACCCCTACTCAAACCCTTAATTTTATATTTTATTTACCTACTGCAACTGTAAAATATCTATTTTAAGACTTAGAATATCTATTGCAACAGTTAAGTTTGTCAAATCTAAGACTTAAATTGCCTATTTAAGGTGCAAAATGTCCAATTCAGGCTTAAAAATGGGAACTTTAAAATTATGGGCTGCACCCGTGACTTCGTGAGTGGTCGCACGTATGCGGCTGTCTCATAGGAGATTTGTTGTTGGACTATTAACGGTTGGGATCAATTTAAAAAATTAGCACGCAGCTCAAAGTGGGCTTTAACTGGTCGTTTATTATAATGATTATTGTTTCTTAAGGGCTCGCTTGGATTAAGTGTAAATATTTAAGAGAGTAAATAAAAGTCAAAGTTGAAAAACAAATTAAATTGGATAGAAAATTAAAGGAATTTGATTGTAAGAGAGGTGGAAGAATTGGTTAGAATGTAATAAAAATGAATAAAACAATTATTATTTCCCTCATATTGGAGTATAAATTTACCCTAAGGGTGGGTGGATGAATACTTTTCTCCAAATGAGGAAAATCATCATCCTTTTTTATTCATCTTTTTATGTTTACTCTCATTCTACATCTTTCACAAGTATTTCAATTACTTTATTTGCATCTCCACTTACCGTTAATTTATTTCACTAGTTTGACTTTTTTTACCCCTTAAATATTAATACTCAATCCAAGCGGCCCATAAGCCAAACAAGGGTCAAACGCTATAACTAATCTTTTCTAAGTTTTAAAAATTAGGAGGGGGAGCGCAAGCGATTGTTGTGGTATAGGCATCATCGAAGATACTGGTGACAAGTCTGCCGGTGTTGCGAATTGCTTTGCAGTTAGATCAGATTGCTGAGGTTTGAAGTCTTGGAACATATAATATAAGAAAATACTTCTAATAATTATATTATATAGTATTATGATTAACATTTATATAATTAAAATTTTAAAATATATGCTATATTAGGTACAACAAGTCTTGTATGAGACTGTCTTACCATTAAATAGGCTCATACAAACAACCCTAAATATTTATTTGGAAAAAAAATAATTGATTTTTAATTTAATAGATCACAATACATATAAATGTCGTAACTGCCGTGTATGTACTATGGCTTCATAACAGCCCTGATCTTTTTTATATTAATAATGAATTTAAAAAAAATACTTGACAATTACAAACAAGTTTCAGTTAAGTAGCCATAGTAGTACTCTTCAACAAAGAAAATTAGCTAGTGTTTATACCTAATAATCGCGATAAAAAGTCCATTCTTCTAGTGAGTACCAAGTTCATACTTTATTAAAACACACCTCTACGTTTTCACCAACATCGAAAGTATGACCTAAAGTTCAACCATTTTACATCATAATATTTTGAAATCTATCAACACTATTGTTAGCTACATTTTATCTTTATTTTTACCCCCATAAGTGGCTTGTTTAGCGTGAGGAAACTACATGTTATCGCATTGGTTTATTGGATTTTACGCTTGTTTTGTTGCTTTGGTATTTTTATTTCATTTCAGGATCTAATCATCAACACCAAGCACAAACTAGCCCCTTTGGTTGCATACATTGCTCACCTAAACACCTAGGGCTCAAAGAAGTGAAACATCATGAGCCAAGCCACAAGAACAAGCCAAAAAGAAGCCAAAATAGATCCACTCGACCAGAATAGGCTCGAGCCAGAAGCTGAGTATTACATATCTGAAGCTCGCTCGACCGTCGAGCAAAGTTGGCTCGGGTCGAGCGAAGTGATTCAAACTTCCAGAACTTCTCATCATCAGCAAGATACAATCCAGGTGTACTATACATCCGCTCGACTGGTTGAACAAGATGGCTCGAGTCAAGCGGAGCTAAATTTCACATTCTGTCTAATTTTTAAAGTTTCTGATGTTGGACCTAATGGTGGCTGACTGGTCGAGCGAGATTTGCTCGGGTCGAGTGAAATGGGTGGCAGCAACATGTGCGATCTTTTTAAGCATCATTCGAGGTCCAATTACATTTGTTGCTTCTAATTGTTGCTGCCAAGACTGCCAGCCACCCTACCCTATCCACTAGGGGTGACACCCCCCCTCCTTCTACAACCTAGGGGTGGTGGAGCAATCATGAAACCACCACCCCCCACTTGTTTGTGAAGCCTATAAATAGAGAAGTGGAAGAGGGAGCTATAATCTATAATCTTAGTTTTCAACTTTCATTTTGAGTAATTTCTATTTATTCTTCAGAGCTTTGCTTTCATTTCAATTAAGAATCAGTGTTAGCATACTTTCCCTTTCAATTCAATTAAGTATTTTCACTTTCCAAATACAATCTTAACTACATCCTTTATTGTAATATTTTGCAACTTGGAATTCTTCAACCATTGATGTACTATTATTAAGCTTTTGGAAGGTATTTCTTTGAATCATCAAATCATCTTGTTCATCCTTAGATTGAACTTAAAAGAGTAACTTCTATCCTTACTTATATTGTTTTCAATTCATGTCATTTAGTTATCTTTGATTGTTTGCCTTTAATTTCATATATTCATGCTTGTAGTTCTTCAACTTATATTGCACTCATCTCTTTAGGATACTCTAGTTTAATTTATTCATCTATGATTCTTGGCTTGTTTGCAATCTACAATTTCAATATGAGCATGAGTGAGTAGTTTGTTCTGGCTTAGGCTAGGCATCATCACTATGTATGTAGTTTGAATTATCTTTCTTTACCTTTGGCTTGGTTGTGTTGTTTATGGTTTAAGATGAATTTTGCTATCATGTTGTAGTGTAGTTGAATTGAGGGCGAGAGTCGATTTTTATCGATAATCTATGCTTAAAAGTTAAGACATCTCCATGAGAATAGGTAGATGCTTTGATTGGAAATGTAAAATGTTTGCTTCATGTCGTAAATTATGCTTACCTCCATGAGAATAGGTAGTTGAGTATGTTTAGGAAGCTTTTGTTACTCGAGAGAGAACATTATTATCTATGATACGTTCTTCCCCATAACAAAATATCCATGACCTTAGGTTAACGTTTAGTAAACACTACTTTGGTGAGAAAGTCTAGCCTATGCTTGTTAGCTTATTATTCATTTTATCCTTGCTTTTAGTTCATTGTATCCTTATTTACTTTTATGCTTTAAGTACTTTTAATTGCTTGTTTTAATTATTTCTATCTCCAAACATCATATTATACGTTTTCGAACACACTAATCGATCGAGAAACTATTAACTTAACTCCCACTCCTTGTGGATTCGACCCGTACTAGCCGACGTACTACGCTACGCCGTGCACTTGCAGTATTACTATTGAAGGACGTAAAGTCTCCATCAACTATCATTTTAGCAAAGATTTGACGAACATAACTTTGGACTCATCCGGTACACTGTAGAATATCTCCACCTTCTTGTCATCTAAGCCAATAATTGTGGTAGCTTCGACAACTTCTATGGGCGTCAATTCTTGCAAACTACTCAATACTCCAAAAAGGTTAGTTCTCTTCTCACCTATCACCACATCTCGTAAAAATGATTTCTTTGTATCCATCATGATTGAAGTAGACTCCTTTTCAACATCAATCAAAGCTGTCAATGCAATGGCCAACCTACCAAGCTCCTCATTTTAAATTTCCCGTCTTCTCTTACGATCTCCTCGACCACTTGATTGCCCAATCGTCTGAGTTGAGCTAATAGCATCATCATTCTTCTTTGTCTCATTCTTGTCACCTTCATCATCATCTTCGGGCCCCTTAACTATACTTCCACTGGCACGATCTTTGGCGTAAATCTCACAGTGCTTGTCATAAGGAGGAAACGACTTACAAAATAGAGCACAAGCTCCATCTTTGCCCTAGGGCATATTTTACAATTATATATGAATCAAATGAAATAAACAAAACTAATAGCAAAGCAGATTAATAGCTACTGTTAACAAATTAAATAAAACAAATATCTGAGCCCATCCCGTAAAGACTTTCTTTTCATCAGTGACCATCTTTGTAGCATCATTCCGACCAAAACCACTAACTTGCTTCTGAATTTCAAGAATATATCCCATTTGTCTCTAAAAATCTTAATTTTTGATTGACTATGTGGCTTACCCTTCAATCCACAACAAGGAAATCGCTCATTCATTTTCTTTTCAATATAAGTCTGGTAACCCGTCCTATAGCCTGTGTCACACTTCCAATTTGAGTTCTACATCTCAAGTAGAATGTC
Source organism: Amaranthus tricolor (assembly GCF_026212465.1). Lineage (NCBI taxonomy): Eukaryota > Viridiplantae > Streptophyta > Magnoliopsida > Caryophyllales > Amaranthaceae > Amaranthus > Amaranthus tricolor. Next base: position 19,744,865 of record NC_080050.1, on the reverse strand, counting down.
AACAATGCCATTCTCCTCCAATGAAGTCCACATCTTCTTATTTTTTCCTTGACCTCGGATCTCATCACCCATATCTATTCAATCAAATTACAAATAGTGACAACTCCTCAACAAACAATAATTATCAAATAACAATAACTATTTTATATCAATTAAAAAATAAGTAGCAGCTATCAATTTGAGTTCTACAACTCATGCTTGTACTTCAACATAAAAACTAGTCCTAAAAAGACTAAAAATTGAAAAACCAACTAAAATAAGAAATCATCAACGCACTAATGTACATCATTACTGATGTCTCCTAGCTAAGAATGCATCATAATTTTTTTTGAGCTAATGTGTTTCTAACGTTAGTCCATTCTTTAGATGCCTCACAATTTTGAATATAGTCTCCATCATCTTCGATTTCATCATTCTCTCCTTTCTCTTCTATATATGCATCTAAATCAGCTTCCATTGGATCAATGCTCATTTGTTGGCGAATAAGGTTATGAATATAAACACAACCCAATATTATATCTATTTGAGTGCTAAGAGGGTACTTGGTTCCTTTGGCATGAACTTCCTATCGTACTTTCAACAAACCAATAGCACGTTCAATTACATTTCTAGCTGAAGCATGCCTTATATTAAACAATTCTTCCTTAGACCGTGGTTGCTCCAACCCCATTCTCCATTTATGATAAATTGTTCTTCTATAAGGTACAAGAAATCCATCATAATATTTATATCCTGCATCCCCTAGAATATAATTACCTTGGTGAAAAAAGTGAAAAACCAATTAGCTAAGCTAGATTATTGGCCATTGCTGCTCCCTTAAAAAATTATTTACATATATAAATAATTTATTCTTGACCTCTAGCCACTTTTAATCCATTGATTCTATTTCAAGCACTTTGAAGTACTCTTCCACCGGCAGTTGAACCTTCCCAACCAGCCAAAAAATATATAAATTGCAAATCTGGTGCATAATCTCCTAAAATATTGGTTGAGATGGTATTTTTTTCTTGACGTATGACGTAACTTATGTACTGCAGGCACATTTACATCAATCAAAGTCTCATCAATAACACCTATACAATTCTATAGAAAGAGGTGTAATTGATAAAAGTTAGAGATGGATATGTGTTTCCTATTATCATCATCATCATCATACCCAGTGTATCCCGCTCATAGAAAACTATGGTCAAGGTATGGGGAAGGAAAAAAGACGACAGCTCAAACCCACTGAGAAGAGTGCGGTCAAAGAGTCCTTCGGCTCGAGAAAGGTCTTCAAAGAGAGAGAAACCCGACCTTACAAATAGAATAAATAGAATACGTACAAATAACTAAAAATAAAGATTAAAGTAATGAAGGAAGTAAAGAGCGATAATTAAAGGCAATGAACAATAACAAACAATGGGTAAAAGGGACAGATTTAGTAATTTAGGACGTGGATAAGGCACCACCAACTGCCCTTATCCCTGGTCAGGTCCTTTTCATCTCATTTAATTTGTTCATGTAGGTCACTTTTAATCTGTTCCTTCTACGTTCTCTTAGGTCTTCATTGACTTCTCTTACCCAAGCGAGTATGAGTTGGATTTTTTTTTTTAAATTGATTACCCCACTCCTTACTCACCATACTACCGTCATTTTCATCTCATTCTCCCTAAAAAATTTATGAACTCCATCTCCCTCACATTCTCTTCTTCCTTAACCTCCCTTCCTCACAAGAACAACCAGCACGAGCAACAAAGGCCGCCAGCCCACGCCAGCAGCCTCCGACTTCCAGCAGCCGCAGCCGCAACTCTTTCACGCCACCACCAGCAGGCCAAGATAGCCTGTGCACGCGTTTCTTCTCCTTTTTCCCCATTGTTTTTTGTGAGCCACTCCTATTCTTCTTGTTCCTTAGTTCTTGTTTGTGATTCATTTGATTTGTGTAATTAATTTCATACTTCTTGAGTTTGAGTTAAATGTATTGGATTTTGTTGTGGGTAAGAATTAAAATGGTGATTCAAGCATATTTTAATTTAGGGTTTTAAATTCATTGAATCTACGAATTATGATGTTAAATTATGTTATAAATATAATCTATGAATTATTATGTTAAATTATGTTATAAATATTGAATCTTGATAAAAATTAGTATGGATAAGTATTAGAAGTGTGAAATAAACATGAATAAGTTAAGGTTTGGATTGGGATTGAGAATAAGGATTAAAGAGTGTATTCAAGATGTATTTCATTTGTGTTAAAGTACATAGACAACTACTTTATTGATGATGTTATTGGAGTTTTAATTTGGTCTTTATTGTTTTAAGTGTTGTTGGATAAATTTTTAGTAGTTGTTAGCCACTCTTGGTATCAAGTTTGCTATGGATAAGAGTAGTAATGAAAAATCGAACATGGATTAATTAAAATTTGTTATGGGTAAGAGTAGTAATGGTAAATTAAACAAGGATGGACTTAAAATTTACATTAAGAAGGAAAATATTAGTAGTATGTACTACTTTTAGGGTCTTGGTGGTATTTTATGGTTAGGAAAGCTTTGTTAGCAATTATTCTTCCTTTCATTTTTCCTTATAGTTTTATGTTGAAATGTCGTCCTACTTTGTTAAATGAGTTGTTAAATTGATGTAGGATGGTTAAAGACTAAGTGCACTTCATTTGACTAAATAATGGTTTAGAAGTATTATAAATAGCGAAGAATGAGAACTTATGGATGTGGTAGTTGATTAGAGTTGTTTTGGACAAAATTTTGTTGACTTGTTGTTGTTGATATTACAAGTATTATTATAATCCTTAGAATAATGAGTCTTAGTTCTTTTCATATCCTTGCAATATGTATAATACTACTTAACAAATGTGAATCATATCAATATTTCAATTTGGATTGTCACATGTTTAATTTATTCACAACATAATTCTCCTTATAATATACTTTATTATTGAATTTATTTGGGTAGCTTGTTGGTCTAGATAGGCCTTTCGAGTTATGAACTGGAATACCACGTTGTTTTATAAGCGATGCTTAAGTATGGGTTGATGAGTGCTTGGATGTATTAATGTGCAAAAACTTATGGATGAATTAAACGACACTTTTCATAGTATTAAGTAGCTTTTGATGGGATTAGACTTATAAGACTCACTTTAAATTTGGTAGGTGTTCACTTCATGAGAGGTCATAAAACCCTGTATTGGTGATTCTTTTGACTTTTGCAGAGTGTCAGCAACTTCAGGTACGTACACGCAGTAATTAACTATTATATTCATTGTTTAAAGTATTATCAATATTTCGTAATTATATGCATGGTATTAGAATTATCGAGCGCCGGAAAGTAAACAATGCTATTGAATAGTCATAATAGTGGTATAGGCAAGTAGAATGAAAGCATTAGCTGTATGAGCATACTTTTGTCAATAGGTGCCGGGTGGCCGATACCGCCCCTTGACCGAGATGTTACCACGCGGGCCTTGCAAACCCCAATATGGTGGCCTCTTCACTGGACTGGTATCCCAGTGTGTTAGTTTTTCCCAAAGCTAGGACCAAAGAGGGTCAATTGGAGGAGGTATGAGCTCATACTTTGCCATGGGCGCCGGGTGGCCGATAACGTCCTTAGCCGTGTCACTATGCCATGAATAGAGAAAAGATCCACTACTTTTGAGTATACTTCGAGGGATTAGTAGTTGAAAAAGAAATCATGAGTAAATATAAGTGTTTATACAGATGAGTAGATTCGTTATTGCTGTGCTATGTCGTCGTCTATCCCCTTGTTCTATGATTCTAATTGTTATAGTTCTTTGATTACTGACGTGTACTGTTTGTTTTCATTGTTGATGGCTTGTCTTTGATGGCCCTGCTATGATACGTTGGTCTATGATCTTACGTTGAGCAGCGGGGTTATCATAGATAGACATTACAGGTGTGATGGAGGGGGGAAATGAGTGAGAATCCTGAAATATACAATAATCTTATACTCTACATGTAGTTTGTTTTTAATTAAGTGTCTATGTTTTAAGTTTGAGGTACATGTCCTCCTTGTATAAGTCTTTTTCCGCTGCGTTGTTTTTGTAGTTTGTATGATTTAAATAGTTATCGTTTCTTTCTTTCTTCAAACTCAAGCATTTGCTTTGGAACCAAAGCATTTGCTTTGGAACCACGATCCATGCTTAGCATGTCGACGGAGGATTAGGCAATGGACTTTCCACCGTGATATTTTGTTACAAGGCCGATGATGCCTCTCCTTGATTATGTTCTAGTGCGCGTTTATTTTCTTTTGGTGCGTCCAATTTCAAGGTAGATGCTGCCGAAATTTATGCAGGATTTTCTTGGGTCTCTTCCTAATCCTTTATTTAAATTATTCCAACTTCACCTTTTCTTGTTTTATTCTTTTTATATTTTTTTTATGTAACACCCGAATTTCCTCCGTTCCCTTGCGGTTTTGGTTCTATATAGAGGGTCAGAAATTCTAGGGTGTTACAGTATTCATCATAGTGTTACCACACATCCACCTCAGCATACACATTTTTGTTACTTTCATCCTTTATTCGAAAACCTTCTTTACGGGCCAACATTTTGTCCCATACAATGCCGGCCTAATCGCAACGCATTAAATTTTACCTTTTAATCTTCTCAGGAACTTTTTATCACAAAGCACTCCGGCTGCTGCTCGTCATTTAAGCCAACCTGCTTGTATACAATTGGTAAAGTCTCCATCAATCTCCCCATTACTCTGAATCACCGATCCTAAATATTTGAACTTGAACGTACATGCAACAACTTTTGCTCCTATGGTCATCTCTGGTTCCCCTATCGATTCTACCCCATAGAAATTTCATTGCAAGTATTTTTTCTTCGACGGCTTATGCCCAACTCCTTACCCTCCAAGGCTTCTCTCCACTCTTCCAATTTACTAGTAGCCTCCTCCTTGGATTTGCGACCAAAACTATATCGTCGGCGAAAAGCATGCACCATGGTACGGTCTCTCAGATGGATTTAGAGATTTCCTCCATAATGACCGTAAAAATGAAAGGACTTAGTGTTGATTCCTGATGTAGTCCCACTTTAATAGGAAAAGACTTTGTCATACCCACCGGTGTATGTATGTTAGTCGACACTTGTCATAAATATCCTGTATTACCTCAATGTTTCCTATCTAATAATAAATACAAGGTTTACCTTGAACCATTTCCATCTTTCATGTGTGTTATTCTCAGGAATCGGTTCAGGTTTCTTGAGGAGCAAACACGAAAGTTTTAACACTACTTTTAACACATTATTAAAGTGCTTACTTATAGTTTCTCTCGACCGTTGAAAATCATATTTTATTTCCCTAGTCTTCTCCACAAATGCAAGTAGATGCAAAAAAATAGCAACCGCTTCTTCCACTAACATGTTCTTAGTATCCCTTAACCTTCCAACTTCACGAACTAATGAAACAAAGATATTTAAAGTGCGACGATCCATCCTAAGTTGCTCAATGCAAGCAATGTCACTCTCCACTGTCATTCCATCTAAATGTGCTAATCTATGGATTGGATTATGCAGACTAGGATGCTTAGACATCCGAATTCTCAGTCTTACTAAAAAGGAGGATTATCCTAATCAAAATCAAGATCATTACTCTTCTAATTTTTCTTCGCTTCAAGCTAACCAAAAATTAAAATAAAGTCTGCTTAGGCGATTGTTGAAGACGTACAATAACTACATAAAACATAGCATAAGTAGATGATAAGTCACGAAACCATTCAATCAATTCTAGTTAAGACCAAGATGGAAAAGGTCTCTCTCAAAGAGCCATGGCCTTCAATACATCTCTCTACTCCAATAATGTACCCAAAAATGTTAAAAGAGGCTCTCCGAGATCCAAGAAGGAAAAGGGTAATGGAAAAAGAAATTTCAGCTCTTGATAAAAATGAGACATGGGTGAAATGTGAAAAACCACAAGGCAAGAAAACAGTGGGACGTAGATGGGTTTACACAATCAAGTATTAAGCTGATGGGACTATTGAAAGATACAAAGCCAGGCTAGTAGCACAAGGATACACACAGACATATGGAGTCGACTACTCGGAAACCTTTTACCCAGTTGCTAAGATTGTTACTATTCGAGTCCTGTTCTCCATTGCTGCAAACAACGATTGGCCTCTACACCAATTCGATGTGAAAATGCCTTCTTACGTGGGAAGATAGAAGAAGAGGTATATATGAAAGCTCCTCTAGGCTTCTCAGGTGATTATAAACCAGGAGAAGGATGCAAGCTGAGTAAAGCTCTCTATAGTCTCAAGTAATCTCAAAGAGCATGGTTTGGGAGATTTACTGCTGCTATGATAAAATTTGGGTACAAGCAGAGTAATTCGGATCACACGCTGTTTCTCAAGAGGTAGAATAATCGTATCACATGCTTAATAATATATGTAGATGATATGATCATTACAGGAGATGACAAAGAGGAAATTCGCAGTCTTAAAGAACAATTGTCGTGTGAATTTGAAATAAAGGACCTAGGGCAACTAAAGTACTTTCTTGGTATTGAGGTCTTGAGGTTAAAAGGAGGTATCTTCATCAGTCAGAGAAAGTATTGACCTGTTCGCAACAACGGGTATGCTCGATTGTAAGCCTATAGATACACAGATTGTGACCAATAATGGTCTTCAGATGATTGAAGGAGATAAACTAGCAGACAGAGGGAAATATCAGAGAATGGTTGGGAAACTTATCTACCTATCTTACACACGGTCAGACATTGCATATGCAGTTGGGGTAGTAAGTAGATTTATGCATCAACCACAAATACACCATATGACAGCAGAGATGAGAATTTTAAGGTATTGAAGGGTACAAGCAGCAAAGACATTCTGTTCAGGAAGAATGATCATTTGGATCTCTTGGCTTATACAGATGCAGACTGGGCAGGAGATCGAGATGATAGGAAGTCCACATCGGGGTATTTCACTTTAGTCGGGGGAAATCTTGTCACTTGGAAGAGCAAGAAGCAAAAGGTTGTGGCCCTATCTACTGTAGAAGCAGAGTTTCGAGGAATCGCTAAGGGAATAACTGAGATTATTTGGCTAAAGAAGCTCTTAAGTGAACTTCATTTTCCGTTAACAAAGACTTGTAAATTGTTTTGTGATAATAAGGCTACAATTAGTATATCTGAGGAAATCCAGTACAACATGATCTTACTAAACATGTTGAGATTGATAGACATTTCATCAAGGAGAAATTGGAGAAAAAGATGATAAGTCTTCCTTTTGTGAGATCAAAAGATCAGTTGGCTGATATTCTCACAAAGGCAGTAATATCAGAAGTATTCGAGCAAACATGATGTAAGTTAGGTATTAGAGATCCGAAGAACTAATTTGAGGGGGAGTGTAGAAAAGTTAATATTAGTGAATATATTTTCAGCATAATTAGTGTGATTGTATTCTCCTATAATTATTCTAATTGTTATTGTTTCCATAGTTAGCTGCCTAGTTTATGTATTTATAGGGAGTCTCTGTAATTATTGAAATTCAATACAAAACAATATTCCAACCTTAAAATCTTTATTTTCCGCATTGTTATTGTTTTCAAACCCCACGTGCATAACTAAGTATATCAGCATTCTTAATTGCTGCTCACGGTGTTACAAAATCGATAGCTTAAAAGTTTTTGATTTAGTTATTAGTATAGAAGGTACAGTCTGTTAGTAGCGCCTTTGCCCACAAACTACATATTACTTTTATGATGTAGGCATCCCAGTGGGCTGGGGTATTTCATTTTCGTACTTAATTTTGTTTCTTTCGTACCAGATTCTATATGTCACGCAGAATAATATGGATTTCCAAAACTTAATTTTTTGCGTCCTTCACTAGTAGAATAATCTTTATTCGTATCTTCGTTTTGAAGTTATTTATATTTTGTATTGGAGGTTACTAATAAGAAAGTTACAAATAACATATTATTTGTATTTTTTATAAACTAAAGATACATATAATAGTTATTTGTATCTTTGGTCTTAAATAAAAGATACAAAGAACTATTATTTATATGTTTTATTTGAAGCGAAGATACAAAGAACTATTATTTGTATCTTTTGTTCAAAACGAATTATATCCCTTTATTATTTTTTTAAAAAATACTAATAAAAATGATAGATGACAAGGGATGAAAATTGTAGATAAATAAGAAAGTAGCTTATGTTGAAGTTGAACCTACATCCTCTATGCAAATGCATAGGATTCTACCAGATTGAGTTAATAGGCTAGTTAAAACTCAAACTATCTAGCAAGTAAAACAAATTGCTCAAGACAATGTTAGACTATCTAGCAACACAAACGATAAGCCGAAGTGGTCAGCATACTCCTACAGCAGTTGACTGAGCAACACCAGTATCAATCTGACCAATAATTCAAACAATAAGCATTCAGTATATAGAAGACCCACCAATACGTGTTTATAGAACACCAGCAGAGTGCAAGCAATCAGTACAATACTAATCTTAATGCTGTATCACCAGACATCCTTTTCATCTGAATTGTTCCTTCCACTTAGGGGCGGACCCAAAGTAGGTGGTGGGGTTGCATATGCAACTCCATTTAAAAAAATTTCAAGAAAGTAGTTATTGGGTTTTTGAACCCTTGACCTTTTGATAAGCATAAATACTCCAAACCACTAAGCTACAACGCTCACATGTGATAAGTTATAATTTTAACTTTATTAATACCTATGGAAGTAAATCTTTGCCTATTCAATTTACCTCTAATGGCTGTTTTGTGAATCTTGTCTAATCCGAAACTTCCTCCTTCGACAGTTTACACTTCACAGTCACGAGTCAGTGAGTCACGACAGTCGACAACACCCGTTGCCAGCCTGAATCCTTCTGTTTCTGACCGTGGAGGCGTGGCTTGATGGTTGACACAGTGACGCTGCCGCGGTGCCGCCTCGGGGAACAGACGAACAGTCGAACAGAGAGTCGTGAAGAATCTGCTGTTTCTTGAAATTCTGAGTATAATTCTAACATTCCAACTTCATCATTGATTCATTTCCATTTGGGTATAATTCTATGATTATGAACAAATCATTTTTATATCATTTTATGCGTAAATTAGAATTTACGATTTGGCCATTTGGGTATTAAACTATTATTTGTTCTAATTGTTTTGTGAATTTAAATTTAAATTTGCTTTGGTCTTTGGGTATAATACTATGTTAAAGTAAGTTTGATTTGGTTTTGGGTATAATTCTATGATAATTGATAAAGTAACTTTGATTTGGGTTCAATTTAATTTGTTTTTAATAATGATAAAATTATTTTTATTTGGGTATTATTTGTTGTAATTATTTATGAATTAGAATTTCAATTTTCTTTAAATAATGATAATTAAATTTTATTTACTTTCAATAACGATTTATGATAATTCAATTTAGAATCAGAATTTGTATTTATGTTTGTTTATGATTTTAGTGATTGTTATTATGAATAAAATTGAAAAGCATCATTTTAATTATAACTTTAATTAACTTATAAAGTACAATGATAACTTTAATTAACTTATAAAGTATCAAGATTATTTTATAATTTTGTTGTATTGATTTTAGGATGATGTGATTAAAAGATTCAACTATTACAAATTTTTTCCAAAGAGAAAGCGTGAAGAATCTAAAAGAACTTCTCAAACACCAAATTAATATCAAGAACCTATTCCAACTTCTACCCCATTTCAAGACAATTTTGAGTGTGTTTCATTTATATCCTGCAATTCTTGATGTCCTTGGATTCTATCAAAGAAGATACTAACAGTATTGAACGGTTGAAAGTGGAGTCCATTGCATTTGCACTTACGAGTTTTGATTTTATTTTTGTAGCACAATTGTTTGACAATTTTTGCGATAACGAATCAATTAAATTTATCATTACAAAGAAAGGAGCAAGATATTGTGAATGCCATGATTACTTGTTAGTGTAACTAAAAAACAGTTGCAGAAGCTTCGAGATGAAGGATGGTATAGTCAAGTGGAAAAGGTCACCTCATTTTGTAATAAGTATGATATTTTTGTTCCTAAAATGGATGATACATATGTTCTTGCTGGACGATATAGACGTGGTCAAGTGCAAAAAAAGTAACGACCAACACTTTCGAGTAGGAGTGTTTCTAAGCTTGATTGATCAAATTATATTGGAATTAGATGATCGATTTGATAAGATAAGTAAGGAATTTCTTATTTGCATGTCATGCTTTCACCCAGAAAACAAATTTGCTGCTTTTGATTCCAAGAAGTTTTTGCGACTTCCTCAGTTTTATCCTAATGAATTTTCAAATTGTGATTTATTGTACTTTGAGTATCAACTTGAAAATTTTATTTATGATGTTCGAAGTGACGAAAGATTTTGGGGCATAAAGAATTTGAATGAGCTTTCTATAAAACTTGTTGAGTTGAAGAAGCATTTGACACACGTGAAGGTTTATCTCCTTTTGAAATTAGTGTTAACTCTTCCTGTGGCGTCAACATCAGTTGAAAGATTATTTTCTGCGATGACATTTATCAAGAATAAACTCCCTAATAGTATGGGTGATGAGTTTCTAAATGATAATTTAGTCACTTATTTGCAGAGGGATTTATTTGAAAATGTTCATAATAAAGATATTGTTAGACAATTTAAACATATGAAACCTTGTTGAAATGACCCTATATAAAGGTAAATAG
>NC_080050.1:19691696-19731696 GCF_026212465.1 Amaranthus tricolor | reverse complement strand
ATTCTAAAGAAGAGGTAAAAAAATTTTAAATCATAAAAAATAGTTTAATATAACAATTTTAATGAAGAGGGAAATCAACTAAAATTTTTAAAAAATATAAATTAAATCTAGCAATTTTAAAGAAGTGGGAAAAACGAAATTAAAATTTAGACAAATCAATTTAAAACAGCATAATGTAGCAATCAATCAATTTTAAAGAAGTGGGAAAAAAGATAGCTAGTGTATGAAAAATTAAAACTAAAATCAAAAAAATAAAAATAAAAATAAAAAAGGGCTTTAAGTAATCAACCAGTTACCTCTTCATAATACAGCACCGGTTATCTCTTCTAATCGACACCAGTTACCTCTTCATTATACAACACCAGCCACGCACGCGCATTCAAGCAGCAACTAATTCCACTTTCGCTGCCCATAACCGACCACTTAACCATTGTCGTTGTCGATTCAATTCAATCTCTTATCTCCATGGATTTCACTCCTTTGAACTTTAAAGGTATCTAATTTGAACATTCTTCTTAATTTATAAATGATTCATTACTTATCTGTCATTTTATTCTTAATTTGTATATGGGGTATTTACATTTTTCGTAAATGGTGTAAAAGTTGATATTGGTGTGCATTCTTTGCCTTGATTGGGTTGACCTATGTCCTATCTGATCGGTATATATTTTCTTTGTGTCATGATAAACAAGGATGAATAAAAGTTGGCTTGCTGATTTGTGTGTGGAAGTCTGTTGGCAATTTATTAATGAAGGAAAGAAAAAGGCCAACAATTTTTGAGAGTGTGGCTTCCTCTCCTCAAAGTTGTAATTTACTCATTTAAGTTGTTTAGTAATCGTGAAGTCTAACACTTGTCATACTCATCTGTATTTTCCCTTCCATCCTTGTATAATGTACAATCATTTGGACAACTATCAATCTTACCATATTGAAACCCCAAATTCTTATTCAGTTGCTTATTTTTCTACGATAAAGACAACAGATTTATATCAGGAAAAACACTAACCAACAACTTCCGTAACATATATGACTTTATAGACCAACCATGCATGGATTTCAAATGAAATAAATGCAACACAAAAGACAATTTTGAATAAGTTGACCCCAGGATATAATAATTCATCGGCTAACTCTCTAATCCTTGCATATGCAGTATCTTTATGATGTTCTCCCTCACCCAATGCAGTTGAATTATTAATGAAATTTCATTAGTCGTTTTTAGCACCTATTTTTTTTACATGTTTGTTCGTTATTAATTATAATTTTATTAGTGATGGTAGTAAGTTGAAAAAATTTTCTACGATGATTAGAAATTTGTTAACTCATAACGTAGTTATGCATCGTAATAAGTAACGTAAACTGTGGAGGTAAAACATAAAGTTGAGCAACTACCCATAATAGTTCGAGAAAATTATAATTATTACCCGAGCATATTATTTAATCATGATGGGAATAAATTGAATATTTCATACATGTATACAAGTGATTTTAAACATGAAATACAAATTACATAACTTGTTATATGTACAATAATTTTTACCCAAACTTTAAACTATCTTAGATAAACCTTTCCTACACTATAATAAACCAAATGTTGGACAAAAATCACAAAAAAAAAAACAGCCCCAACCAGCCATGCTATAGCTGTCCCCGATCCCCTTTATAGCCTTTTGTACACTTACATATATAAGCTAAAAACTCTACCCAAGAACCCCTTTTGTTCAAATCTATGTTGGGCCTTATTACATGCATGCAAAGACTATATATAAGAGCCAAAGATTCTGAATTTTTTGTAAAAAAAAGGCCCCTCCATCATCTTCATTTCACTCATAAATTGTCACTTAATACGCTCACAAACTCATTCAAACAACTTCCCTTAAACACCTCTACAAGTCCTATATGCTTTCTACAAAATCTCACTAAAAACACTTGAAAAAAACACCCATTTTAGTGCATAATAGTTGTTGTCTAGATTAATAAAATCATTATATACTCCTCAAAGTATAATATAAACACATACAAGGTCATCTCTAATTACCTTAAACAAAAACACTTTCATTTCCTTACAAAAACACTTACAAAAAGACTATCTATATGAAGTTTATGAACATAAAAACTTTATAAACAAATTATTCATTTTATTACACTTCATCCATACTAGTTTGGAGCATTCTAACAAGGTATTCTCATTTCAAGTTTACACACTATGTTTTACAACTTATACAAAAACAAGTGTATATAAAGATGATTTTTAGTATGAAATCTTTGTCATTAATTAATCAAGTATGTTACAAAAATATATTTTATAACTAAATCCGAAAGATCATCATTTGTATAAATCTATAAAAATTGGAAAGTAAGAAAATATATCTCCACGAACTTATAAATTTTATTACTTATAGGAATTAAAGTAAAATTGTGGGACTTGATTAAGTACGTTGCTTAACATAATGAGTATACTCCAAATATGTTAAAATCATCACAAGTATTAATTTAACAACCCTAACTAAGGAAAGTTAAGTGCATATTAGAAATCCAAAATATTATTGATTTTTGGATGAATGTAACATGTTTAGTTGAAGAGTTGGAGTTGAGACTTGAAGGGCAAGAACCCGAAGTTGGTACAACTTCTAAAAACGCATAAGAGCTTACAGAATATTTATATAGGCTTGGAGTCCATGTATGTCACTAGGCATGGCCACGGTCCGGGTTGGTCTGGTTCCGTTCCGGTTCCACCCGGTTCCGGTTCCATTTGGAACCTGTCGCGACCGATTCCGATTCCATTTGGAACCTGTCGCGACCGGTTCCGGTTCCGGACGGTTCCAAACGGTTCTTTGGCGGTTCATGAGGCGGTTCCGGCAGTTCCAACTCACGGGACGGGCGGGTCGGACCATCGGTTCCATTTTTTTTTCTTTAAATATTTATATAATATAAAAATACTATAATATTGCGGACGTACCTTTGATGATTACTTAATTATCAGCGAAATTCATTGTTTTTCAAGTTGTCATCGTTATTATAATATTTACTAAAAAGAATGAAAAAAATAAATTAATAAGAAACGAATCAATGATAATGTCGATAAAGATGATTAATAAAAAAAGAGGGAGAAAATGGACTTGAACCTAGTACCCAAAGTAATACTAAGCTGCCTACGTATACCAAAGGAATCAAAGTCCACGTAGTTCTTTGTCATACCTTTTATTTATAGTTGTTGAATGTTGATTTATCGTTGTCCGATGGATCCTATTCGTCTTCGTCATCATCATCTGGTTGGTTAGATGCTTCCGCTGACTCTCCTCCTGACGATGATGCAGATGTATCCATCATCATCCATGGATCATCATCATCGTCTTGATCATCATTATTCCTTAGTCCTTGTGTTCGAATCTCCCCTTGATCCCAATCTTTTTTGCAAACACATATTTGAATACTATGTGGAGCAAGGCGAGATCTCTTTTCGTCTAAAAATCTTCTACCTGGACTAAAAGCAGACTCCGACGCAATTGTAGAAGCAGGAATTGCAAGGATACCCTTTGCAATTCTCGATAATATGGGAAATTTTACAGATTTTTTTTTCCACCACTCTAAAATATTATAGCTACCTTGGTCAATTTCAAAGTGGTGTTTAAGATAACTATCTAATTCTAAATATGAGGTGGAGGGTGAAAAAGAAGATGATCCTACAAAACTATCATCTTGGCTCATTATATTAGTTATTACGGAATTATAATAAGAGAGACCCGCCGAAACGCTAGCACGCCTAGACGTATCGCATTTTGGGTTATATACACTAGCATAATAATCATAAAGTTCTGCTAAAAGATTTTTACATGTTCCAACATAATTATGTACATCACTAGGCGGGCGATCTAATGATTGGTAGTAAAATTCAATTACTTTAGTAAGGACTTCTGTTTTAAAACATGGGTTTAAAATGGTTGCAATTCCATAAATATAAGGAAAATCGGTAAAATATGTCTTCCACTTATCCATCATATCTGCAAGAATCGGCTTTAAATATGGGTTAGTATCATCATGCGTATGTTTAAGAAGATGATAAAAAATAGTTTTACACTCAATTATTACTAAGTAGACGTTCGATTCATAAACATATGAAAAAATCTTAGTTGCGTGGTCATACGCTTCTAATTTTTTATGTACACCTATAGCTAGTTCCCATGTGTCATCAGTTATATAGCTATCTGTACACTCACTATACAGTTGTGTTATAACTGGACGATAAGTAATCGCTTTTCTTAATAAATCGTTGGTTGAGCCCCAACGTGTAGGAGTATCTAATGACCAATACACTTTTTTTAGTTGATATTGGTCACATAATGACCGATAGTTTGGAAATTGACTCGTTTACCACGAGCTTGTCTTTGTTGTTGTTGTTGTAGTTGTTCTTCATGTGATCTTGTTGATGACTGTCGAGAATTATGTATCCCAATAGGGGTCGTTGGTTCCTTTTCTTGTTCTTCTTCTTCATCAATTTGTATTTCTCTTTCCACTTCTTCTGCATAATTGTGTAATTCTTGGTCGTACCCTTCTGGATAATTTGGTTCATAATTATAATTACTAATCGAAGGTGTTGTTGATACCAACGGAGTTGAAGTGGCCTTTCTTTGGAGCTAGAACCTCCCAATGATTTTGCCACTTTAGTATCTTTTTTAGAGGCTTTTTTCAAAAAAGAAGACATGATAATATTAAAATAATAATAGAATTAAAAAATAAATAAATAAATAAATAATAGACTAATTATGTAATTAACTAAATTAAGAAATAATTAAAAGACTAATTATGTAATTAAGAGAATGATTGCGTAATTAAGTAATTAAGTAGAGAGAGTAAGTAGAGAGAGTAGGAGAAGAGATGAGTTGTGAATGAAAATGATTGAAAGTGATGGGTATTTATAGAAAAAATTGCAATGGTTAGAAACGGCTAGTTAACGGCTATATTTCCGGTTCCGATTCCATGGAACCGCTGGGCTGGTTCACCCGAACCGGTTCCGGTGAATTGTTGGACCGGTCTCGGTTCCATGGAATCGCTGGACAGGTTCACCCGGACCGGTTCTGGTTCCAACCCGCGGTTCTTAGGTCCGGTTCATGCAGTTTTTTTCCGGCGGTTTCATGGTTCCGGAAACTTTTTTCCTGCGGTTTCACGGTTCGGGCCGGTTCGGAACCTGTCGCGAACGGTTCCGGTTTCGGATCCGGTTCCATGCGATTCGGGAGCGGTTCGGTTCCGTGTAACCCGCCCCGTGGCCATCCCTATATGTCACAATGGGGTGATTTATAAAGGATTTATAAACAATTTAGGAAATTTTATGTATAAACTTATTTTTAAAAATAAAATTCCAAAGAGAAGTTCTTAAATCTTGAAAAATGATATCAAAATGATAATTTTGAGTATCGAATGATTTATTACATGTATTATTATTGTGAGCATCATACATGATGATTTTATGAATTGTTGTATGTTTAAAGGCATGTTTAACACTACTTTGTGAATCTCAAAAAAAAAAAACACTACTTTGTGAAAGTAATTGTGATGAAAATGATTATACGGACTTAGAAAAAATTTGAAATGCATTTTATAAGTATTTTCTAGTAGCTATATGTTAACAAAATCTCTTGGATATTTTTCTTGAAATTTATTCGTTAAAATGATATTTCATTGAATTTTAAGGTGTTAAATACTCTTATTATGAAACATGGTATTAGATAAACTCTTGATCATCAAAAATATATTATAATATCTCCAACAAGATTTGGCCTGAATATAATTAGTTTAGAATTTTTTTATGGTTTTTGAGTAATCGTTAAGTAGTTTATCGGTAAATTGTGGAATAGTAAAATATAAAATATTTTGCAAATAAAAACATATGGACTTGAAATTTTTATCATTTATTTTTATGGACAGTTTCTAAAATTGGTAAAAGTTTGGGAAGATTTTGTTGATGTTTAAGTACCATAATAATTTTTACTCGGTTATTAATAATCGATAAGCTAGCAAACGGTAAAATATAAAATAAATACCAAAGGACGTCTTTTGGATATAAAAATTATATAAGATACTTACATAAATAGTAGATACATGTTAGAAAATTTATATGGATTTTTGTGACCATATATGGACTTAAATAAATTCTAATTGTTTTATCGGTAAAATAATGACATTAATAATTAAAAATACCTCATGTGATTTTTAATGATTATTGAAAATTTTATATCCCTTAAAATAGTTTTTTGGAACATCATAGAAATTTATATAATTTTATTCGGACTCAAATAATTTAAAATCGGTTATATTTTATTTATCGATAAAATGTTTATACAAAATAATAAAATATCATACATGACTTTTATAAGTTTAAATGGCCTAATAAAAATTTTATATGACTTTTGAAACATTTTTATAATTTTATGAAGCTAATTATTAATTATTTACTAATTTATCAAATCAATAGAATTTGTTTGTTTATTAAAAGTTGTAATATTGATAATTTAATTTGAGTAAATAGATCTTTACTAAAAAGTTATAATTGTATCAATAACCTAAAGCCTCGTAGTATAAATTAAGGTTAACTTAAATAGTTTATAATTTTACAGATTTAAGACATCATTTTAATAACGGTAAATACCTAAACTGTCGAAAATAATCATAAAATTGTTATAAATTGGCATAACCAATTATACTCTGATGGGACAACCTTAAATTTATTTTAAATAAGGTGTTATAATAACTTCATTAGTTTGGGCCTTGTTTGATAATTAATATGTATTTTATTAATCAATTATCAATTTTATTATCGGCAAAACTATCTCGTATTTAAGAAAATAGTGTTTTATGAAATCATCTGACATAATGATTTTATATGTTTTGAATGAATTTCAAAAATCTTTTAATATATATTTACTTTAATAAGGATTGAAACGAAAAAATCTAGTTGTTTCCTTGAAAAATCGTACTGAATATTATTCACTTTTTGTTACGATGCATTTTCAATACATGCTAGTGATGCCCCAATAAAATACAAAGGTTATGCTTGATGATATGATTATGCTAAGCATGTTTTACCCATATGGGGAAGATTATGATTTGATTTTTGCTATGCTGCAAATAAAATATGTTTTGTTATGTTACAAATAAAAGATGTTAATCATATGGAAAAAGTTGATAGTTTTGACTTTTAAAATGCTATTGAAATTACTAGATATATATATATATATATATATATATATATATATATATATATATATATATATATATATATATATATATATATATATATATATATATATATATATATATATATACATATATATATATATATACATATATATATATATACATATATATATATATATATACATATATATATATATACATATATATATATATATATATATATACATATATATATATACATATATATATATATATATATATATATATATATATATATATATTATACACAAAATAATTTTAGCCTAAATGGTCGGTACACATGCCGAAGCAAGTGTTGTGTGCATAATACCATTGTATTACACTTGTTGGACATGTCGTGAACGGTAGACCAACTACCAAACGAGTCACCTGATGCCTCACAGAGTACCCATGCAAACTTATGATATGAGTTTGATTGATTTGGATTCATAGAGATCTTATGATTTATGATGAAAAATGAGAACTTGGAATTAATATAAAAACCATTGAACAGGGTTTGAATGATTATATGCTTTAATGAATGAAAAAGCATCTTATAAAATGAATTTACTCAAATAAAAAATTTTTAATAACTTGTTTGACGGACAATACTGAGTTTATACTCAGCTTTTTTGTTGATACTATTCTTTATATATTTTTCCAATGGTTTTGTTTTTAGAGTAAACCCCCATGGAAAATTGATATGCGAGCGGAAGATGAACCCGAGTTGGAGTGTGGGTCTCTTTTGTTTAGATCTCTTTATTTTATATTAGAGACTATTTGTTCAGTTGTTTAGGTTTAGGATATTTTAAAGATGTAATTTGTACTTGGGCTTATGTAACACCCCGATATTTTTCTGATATATTAAATGATTTGCTAGTAATATTATTATTTTTATTATTATTATTCTTTTTAAAAAAATATATATATTTTTTTATTATTTATTTTGTTAGTAGATTAAATCATGAGACTTCAACTTTTAAGGCAATTAAAACCATTTTAAGTCCAAACCTTTTTCCTAATCTATCTTTAATTCAAAAAAAAAAAAAATAAAAAAAATAAAAAAAAGGGAGGTGAAGAGTTGGCCGGCCATATGGGGTTAGTTGAGGGATTTGTAACCTCTTGAAGAATATTGAAAGATTATGAATTATTGCCTTGCATAATTGTTCCTTAATTTCCTTAATTTCTTTATTTCCTTAATCTCCTAATTTCCTTACATCTTTTCATTCCAAACCATTTGCAAGTAAGAAAAACACTCCCAAAACCCTCAAATTCCCACGCCTAATCCTCCATTGATTCATCAATTTTGGTGTTGTGTCCTTGTGCAATTGTGAGTAATTCTTAACCTAGTTTTATTTTTAAGTTTTAATTTAAATTTCTATGATTTTTTTTATGTGTGTTATTTTATAGTTTATGATTTGTTCATGATTTAAAATTCATGTGTGGAAGTATGATGTTTTTCTATCTAAATTAATGTATGGTTTTTAGGGTTTTGGATGTGTTTACATGTGTGTGAAGAATTGTTTGATGAATGATTGAAAAAAAATATATATACATAAAAAAAAAATGGTTGCTCATATAAAAAAAAATGTATGTGGTGATGGAAATTTATTTTTTATTTTTTATTGATTAGTAGAAGAAATTTATAATGTTGGTAGAGAAATATACATGTATATATGTGATGTGTTTGTGTGTGTACATTTGTGTAAAAAGAATTATTTTTGAGAAAAAAATATATAATTAATTAAAATTTATTTTGTATGTGATCATGAAAATCATGTAAATTTTATTGTTTAGATTTAATAGGAAATAAAGCATTGAAATTTATATTTTTGTGATAAAAAAAAATGAAATCCCGTAGGTTTTGAAAATGGTGAAAAAAATGTGTTTTTGGAACATTTTTGGCTTTGAAATTAAGTTAAAAATACTTATACTATGTTATAAATTATGAAAATTGGTACCCGGGGGTTTTGACGCCTTCCGGACGCAACGGTGAAGTCGGATTTTTAATTTGACAGTTTTAAGTTGAGTTTCTGGACAGATTGTATAGGCTGTCCTGTTTTGTGTATTTACCATGTTATAGTATGTGATGGATGTTCATGTTGTGTGTAGTATTCTAGGTATGGATGTGATTGTATATGTGTGTTATAGATGATTTGAGGAAAATGTGTATGTGTGCTTATTTCCCGAATACGATTGAACCTTGTAGGAAGTCGATTCGTGACCGGGAATTGATTAAGACGCTTGTGAGTTGGTTATCTTGCTTAAGGTATGTACACGCAGCGTGGTTCGCATTAGTCCGATGTATCATATAATAATGATATACAAAAGTGAAGCATGGATATATAGTACGAATAATGTTATCTTTCGAATCAATAATTTTTATACATTGTTTTGATAAGCAGAGGTAGTATGACCTCACTAACTTTAAAGTGGACGTAGTATGACGTCAATTGGTGGAAAAGAATTACTCGCGGTATATGAGGGCATTATGAGCCACCGCGGGGGTATGCATACTTAACCATAGGCACCGAAGTAAGGCGAGTGTCTATGGTAGAGACTTGCTTAGGGGTTAGCTCCCCCTAATGTATTGTCTCACTTATGGAGTTTGGAGTGTACCGGCAGTATGGCTGGATAGTACAGCAGTATGGCTGACTAACCTTTACATGAAAATAATTATTTTTAATAAGCATGATCGAAGCGTAAGGTTCTGTGAATTGTCAACTAATAAATTAAAACCTTCTCTTATGTTATTATTTATTTGGTATGCGACGTTTGCTGACGTGTACTTTTGGTCTTAACGACCCTGCGATGATGTTGTTACCTATCTGGGCAATGACTAGCAGTAAGTTAAGTTGCAGGTCTGGGGAGTGAGGATTGTCCCTTGAAGAAATAAATTATTAGGGTAGAGAAGTCTTAATAAGAACTTCAAATTTTAGTTTAAAGAACATTTGGTTTTTATGAGGCGACTTTCGTTCTCAAGTTGTATTAAGTAGATTTAACTTTTCGTTCTTATCCGCTGCTAAGAATTTCTTATTATCTAGTAGTTCTTAATAACGCTAATAGAACTCGATCCGCACGTTTTCCTTAACTTCAAAACCGTTTTAAACTGTTTTCTAACATCCCGGTTTGACTCGGATTATAGTTGTCTCGTTTTTAAAAGGTCATCTTCTCGTTTCGTACGACCCGAGTTATTCCGAGATGTTACAACTGGTATCAGAGCGGGAGTTTTATTTAGTGTTATTTATCTGTACTGATAGACTAACGTAGAAAAAAAAAATTAAAAATAATAAAAATAAAAAAAATAAAAAAAAAATTTTTGATGAGAGTAAAAGGGGTAGACATTAAGGGGATATGATATGTTGTGCTTGGTGTCTTTAAGCATGATGTCATGGATAACTTTGATGTGCGCATGATAGGATTTATGTGTTTATATCTCTGATGCTTTGAATTATCTATCTTTGTCTTATCTCAGAAATTAATTGTCTTGTTTTCTTTCTTTGTGAGTCAGGAAGTTCGATTATTACTTTCTTTCATGGATAAAGGAAAAAGACCGGCCGAAGAGGGAATTAATACCCGAGAGGAACCCAGGAGAGCTTTAGTTAATGCCCCAGCCTGGGCAGAAATAGAGGCTCTGGGAATTTGGGATAGAAAAGAGGGGGAAAGTGATTTGGATTACACCCGACGAATGGAAATGATCTACAAAAAATCCAAACTAGTGTATGAAAGAATAATGGAAGAGGAGATGATTGCACTGAAAGAGAGGAGTGACCAGTTTCACCTAGAGATTGACAGAAGGGTAAGAGCAGTGCAAACTGAGGGTCGGGACGGAGTTGACGTTCCAGAACCTAGTGGGGCAAGGAGAGATAATAATGAGGAGGATGTTACCGTAGTAAACCCAAACTCAATGCCATTTATAATCTTCGATGAGTTGGATTTCGAGAGGGATCCCGAGGAGGATCCAGAAGAGGACCCGGAGGAGGACCCCGATGAGGACCCAGAAGAGGAATTTGAGGAGGATTTCGAAGAAAATTCTGATGAGGAGCAGGGAGAATTTATGGAGGAGGATTCCTTAGGAGTGGTAGAAGAGCCTGATGAGGATAACTTAGGGGATGGATATAATGCTGATGAGGAGGGGGAACTAGCTGATAGAGATGGAATGTTGAGTGATAATGATAGCGGGGTAATTATTCTAGGGGGTTGGCCGGTGAGGCGAGAGGATCTCATGAGTGAGGAAGAAAGTGAGATCATGATGTGGGAGGAGGAACCACCTGAGCCAATAATTTTAGAGCTTTCTGATTCAGTAGCGCGACTTACTATGAGTGATTCCTTATCTGTAGGACCTCCTTCTGACTCCGATAGCGCGTCTAGCGATGACTCTGGTGATGCTGATTTTGACCCTGATCAATACATGGAGGATCAGGACCGTCTGGATGCGTCGCCTTTATTTGCCTGATTGTTTTTATTTTATTTGATTATGCATGTGTACGAGTTCGTATGTCTAGTCCCTTAGTAGAATAATTGTGAACAATTTTGTTGGTTAAATGATTTGGTTGTTTATCTCGGACTTTTGTAGTATTTGAACAATGATTATGTGGGAATCTAGACCCAATTATTTCTTTTAGATTGGAATTATATGGTATTATTGTTTTGAATTTGAATTTTGTTTTTAAAAGTCTAAACATTAGTAAGTAGAATCGATTCAGTATTGTATTTACGGAAAAAATGAATAGATTTGATTATAGACTCATTGTTCAACCCTTTTTCCTTTAGGGCTACTACCTTGTTTATTTTAGAACTATAACAGAACGAGTTTTTCTCCTTAACCACGAACGCTGTAGTAATGTATTTACATACCTTGTTTAACCTAATGCAGTATACCTGCCATCATGCCACCCTTTTTGAAAAGGTCCGTGCCAAGAGGAAACTCTGATCGCGTGCTTCGAAACCTAGTTAAGGCCCTAGCTGGTGCAAGGAATCCGAGACCGAAATCCTTGGAGGAAAAGGCTTCGTCAATTAGTAAGAGAATGGCCCAGAGTAAACCCTCGACTTATAGTGGAAAAGGTGAACCTTCTATGTTGGAAAACTGGCTTAGAGAATTTGACAAGCTTTTTAGCGTGGTGAGATGTCCTGCTGAGCTCATGGTTGACCAAGCCGCGTTTTTCCTAGTGGAAGACGCTGACTATTAGTGGACACATAGTAAGATGAGGTTGATATCTGAAAACGACGGTGAATTAAGCTGGGAAGGATTTAAGGGGGCGTTAAGGGACCAATTTTATCCGCCTCATGTTAGGAAGGACAAATCAAATGAGTTTGCTAGGTTCGAAATGGGAAACCTAACGGTAGATTAATATTATCAGAAATTTATGGAATACTTGAAGTTTTGCCCTGACGATGTCCCAACTGAGGGAAAGAAAATACAGCGTTTTGAGTTAGGTCTATCGTATGAGATCCAAAAACACATTGATACTGATAGATATGATACGTTAGACCAGCTATATAAGAGAGCTGCGCAGATTGGGAATTTTATCAGGAAGGAAAAAGAGAAGTTGGGCCATAGCGGAGAAAAGAGAAAAGAACCCGTGTTTCAGAATGATACGAATGCGAGTAATCAAGTCCAAAATCAATTTAAGAAGCACAAACCGTTTGGAGGCTTTCAGGAGAAAGGTTTCCATTCTGGTCAAAACAGCAAGAATGGGGGAAATTCGAGACTAGAGGCTAGAATGCAGAAGCCTTTGTATGATCGCAATGGGAAGGAAAGAATCTTCAACTGTAGGAGATGCCAAAAGAATCACCCAGGAAGGGACTGCCGGGGGGCGTTAGTGGACTGTTCTTACTGTGGTAAGCCGGGCCATAGAATGTACGAGTGTTATACTCGCATAGGACAACAAGAGTTGCAAGGGGGAAATCATAGAGGTTTCCAACAACAAATACTCAATAACGGACGAAGTAGTAATGAAGCTGGAAGGGGGAATCACAATGGTGGAAGTTTTGGCCGAAACTTGGGAGGTGTCTCAAATCCTAGGTTTCCGGGAAATAACTCCGGTGTTCAGCAACGACCGGGAAATGCTAGAAACGAGAATTTCTTTTCAAGCCAACGTGGTAATCAAGGAGGTGTTACTACTTCGACCTAGAACGACGGCAGGCTTTCAGCAGTTAACTCGAGGGAGGCAGCGCAGGCGTCGGATGTGGTCATAGGTACGTTCTGTATTAATACAAAATCCGTTAAAGTACTTTTTGATTCTGGTGCATCGTGCTCGTTTGTTTCAAAGTCTAGAGTTAAGGATTTAGAATTGGAGAACCCCGAGGAAACATCTTTTTCAGTCTCTATTCCTTCTGGGGAGACTTTTCATTGTGATACGTTGTTCTGTGAAGTGCCGGTTAAGATAGGGAAAGTAAAATTTCCAAGTAATTTATTTTCTCTAGAAATGGATGATTTAAATGTAATACTTGGGATGGATTGGCTAAGTAGATACAAAGCGATAATAGATTGTGAAGAACAGTCTGTGACTTTAAGTGGACCTAGGGGGGAGAAGGTTAAATATAGGAGTTTTCCTAAGGGACCGAGGATAAAAATTGTATCGTCATTGAAGGTCAGGAAGTTAATCAAGCAAGGGCAACCGTGGTTTCTGTGTAGTATAAGTAAAGTAGGGGAGCGGGAGTTGCAGCTTGAGAACATTCCGGTAGTCTGTGATTTTAAAGATGTTTTTCCAGAAGAACTTCCTGGTATGCCGCCAAGAAGGGATGTGGATTTCTCGATTGATTTAATCCCTGGGATAGGGCCAATTTTAAAAGCTCCTTACCGAATGGCCCCAAAGGAGATGGAAGAATTGAAAGTCCAATTGGAAGAGTTGTTAGAGAAGGGTTATATAAGACCTAGTGTGTCGCCTTGGGGAGCCCCAGTGTTGTTTGTAAGGAAAAAGGACGGAACGATGCGTCTCTGTATTGATTACAGAGAACTTAATAAGGTCACTGTTAAGAATAAGTACCCGTTACCACGGATCGATGATCTTTTTGATCAGTTGCAAGGGGCAGGAGTTTTTTCCAAGATTGATCTGCGGTCCGAATATCATCAGTTACGTATCAAGGAGGAGGATATTAGTAAATCAGCTTTTAGATCAGATACGGACACTTCGAATTTACCGTGATGCCTTTTGGGTTGACCAACGCACCTGCAGCATTTATGGGGTTGATGAATCGGGTTTTTAACGCGTACCTCGATAAGTGTGTGGTGGTGTTCATTGATGATATTTTGGTATATTCCAAGAGCCAAGAAGAACATCAAGAGCATTTAAGGATAGTCTTGCAGATTCTGCGAGAGAATCAGTTGTATGCTAAGTTTTCGAAGTGTGAATTTTGGTTAGAGCAAGTGGCTTTTCTGGGTCACATTGTTTCTAAGGAAGGAATTTCCGTTGATCCAGCAAAAGTAGCAGCTGTTCGAGATTGGTCTACACCTCGGAATGTTACAGATATCGGGAGTTTCTTGGGATTAGCAGGATACTATCGTCGTTTTGTGAAGGACTTTTCTCGCATCGCTCGTCCACTGACAGCCTTGATGAAGAAGGAAAAGAAGTTCGAATGGACTGAGGAGTGTGAGAAGGCATTTCAGTTATTGAAGGAGAAGTTAACTACCGCCCCTGTGTTGACCTTACCTGATCCATCCTTGGAATACTCTGTCTACAGTGACGCTTCCAAACATGGATTAGGTTGTGTTTTAATGCAAGATAGAAAGGTGGTGGCGTATGCTTCACGTCAACTAAGGACTCATGAGGTGAATTATCCAACACATGACTTGGAGTTAGCTGCTGTGGTTTTCGCATTGAAAATCTGGCGACATTACCTTTATGGTGTCAAATGCAAGGTCTTTACGGATCATAAAAGTTTGCAATTTTTGTTCACTCAATCCGAGTTGAATTTGCGCCAACGACGTTGGTTAGAACTTATCAGTGATTATGATTTAGAGATTTCATATGACGAAGGCCGTGCGAATGTAGTCGCTGATGCTTTGAGTAGGAAATCGAGGCATTCCGTCTCAGCGTTAATAACCTCTGAGGAGTTGTGTAAGGAGTTTGGGAGAATGAACTTGGAGATAATCCAAGAAGGGGAATTGGAAGCCAGGTTGAGTGCCTTGTCTATTCAACCTACCTTTTTCGAAGAGATTATGGCTAAGCAACTGGAAGACCCAAAGTTCATAAAACTTCGGGAGCAGATCAGTGAAGGGAAAGCTGAAGGTTTTACAATTCATGAGGACGGTAGTCTTCGTTTTAAAGGACGGTGGTGTGTGCCGGATGGGTGTGACTCCTTGAAGGAAAAATTATTGAACGAAGCTCATTATTCTAGATACTCGGTTCATCCTGGTAGGGATAAGATGTATCAAGATTTAAAATGCATGTTTTGGTGGTCTGGTATGAAAAAGAATATTGCTGATTTTGTTTCCAAGTGTTTAACGTGTCAAAAGGTTAAGAGTGAACATCGAAGACCAGCTGGGTTACTGCAACCTCTGGAAGTCCCGGTCTGGAAGTGGGATGACATATCTATGGATTTCGTGTTGGGGTTGCCACGAACTAAGGCTGGTAATGATACTCTTTGGGTGATTGTGGATAGGCTTACTAAGTCTGCAAGGTTTATTCCGATGAACTGTAAGTGGGATATGGAACAACTTGCTCGTGCCTATATTAGATACGTTGTTCGATATCACGGAATACCTCGTACTATTGTCTCCGATCGTGATACTCGATACTTGTCACATTTTTGGAAGTCATTACAACAGGCTTTGGGAACCACTCTTCTTCATAGTACGTCTTTTCACCCTATGACGGATGGTCAGACTGAACGTGTCAATCAGATACTAGAAGACATGTTGAGAGCAATAGCCATGGAATGGCAAGGTTCATGGGATGAACATTTGGATTTAGTGGAATTCTCTTATAATAACAGTTATCAGGCAACAATTCAAATGGCTCCGTTTGAAGCACTTTATGGTCGTAAGTGCCGTAGTCCTGTATGTTGGGATGATTTTACTGAATCTGTCACCTTAGGACCTGATATGCTTGTGCAAATGACTGAGAAAGTAAAGTTAATTTGCGATAAAATGAACGCAGCCCAGGATAGACAAAAATCGTACGCCGATCTCCGACGTCGGTCTGATGAGTACGAAGTGGGCGACAAAGTCCTACTCCGTGTGTCTCCGATGAGAGGTGTGGTTCGTTTTGGTGCTCGTGGGAAGTTAAGCCCGCGTTTCATTGGCCCCTATGATATTGTGGAGCGGATTGGGAAGTTAGCTTACCGGTTAGCGTTACCTAATGCGCTGGGTAAAGTTCATGACGTTTTTCATATCTCCCAGTTAAAACGTTATGTTGCGGCTTCTTCGCATGTCTTAGACCCGGAACCGTTAGAAATTGATGAAAGCCTCACCTATGAAGAGCAACCTGTTCAGATTTTAGATAGAAAGGTTCGCAGTACTCGGCGAAAAGATGTTGCAATGGTTAAGGTTCTATGGTCAAATCATCGGTCACAAGAGGCAACTTGGGAAACAGAAGCTTCAATGCGAGAGAAGTATCCGCATCTTTTTCCTCAGGTTAGTAAGTTACGGGGACGTAACTTTTTAAGGGGGGTAGGAAGCGGTAGAATTTTGCGCGCTTTGAGGTTTATTTTGATCTATTTCTTTTGTTGTGTGCTTGTTTTGTCGTTTTTATGTGTGTGATTGTTGTGTGTTTTGTGTTTGATTGTTGTGTGTTTGTGTTTGTACGTTGAGGTTTTGGGGTCAAAACCTTTTTAAGGGGGGTAGTCTGTAACACCCCGATATTTTTCCGATATATTAAATGATTTGCTAGTAATATTATTATTTTTATTATTATTATTCTTTTTAAAAAAATATATATTTTTTTTATTATTTATTTTGTTAGTAGATTAAATCATGAGACTTCAACTTTTAAGGCAATTAAAACCATTTTAAGTCCAAACCTTTTTCCTAATCTATCTTTAATTCAAAAAAAAAAAAAATAAAAAAAATAAAAAAAAGGGAGGTGAAGAGTTGGCCGGCCATATGGGGTAAGTTGAGGGATTTGTAACCTCTTGAAGAATATTGAAAGATTATGAATTATTGCCTTGCATAATTGTTTCCTTAATTTCCTTAATTTCTTTATTTCCTTAGTCTCCTAATTTCCTTACATCTTTTCATTCCAAACCATTTGCAAGTAAGAAAAAACACTCCCAAAACCCTCAAATTCCCACGCCTAATCCTCCATTGATTCATCAATTTTGGTGTTGTGTCCTTGTGCAATTGTGAGTAATTCTTAACTTAGTTTTATTTTTAAGTTTTAATTTAAATTTCTATGATTTTTTTTATGTGTGTTATTTTATAGTTTATGATTTGTTCATGATTTAAAATTCATGTGTGGAAGTATGATGTTTTTCTATCTAAATTAATGTATGGTTTTTAGGGTTTTGGATGTGTTTACATGTGTGTGAAGAATTGTTTGATGACTGATTGAAAAAAAATATATATACATAAAAAAAAATGGTTGCTCATATAAAAAAAAATGTATGTGGTGATGGAAATTTATTTTTATTTTTTATTGATTAATAGAAGAAATTTATAATGTTGGTAGAGAAATATACATGTATATATGTGATGTGTTTGTGTGTGTACATTTGTGTAAAAAGAATTATTTTTGAGAAAAAAATATATAATTAATTAAAATTTATTTTGTATGTGATCATGAAAATCATGTAAATTTTATTGTTTAGATTTAATAGGAAATAAAGCATTGAAATTTATATTTTTGTGATAAAAAAAAATGAAATCCCGTAGGTTTTGAAAATGGTGAAAAAAATGTGTTTTTGGAACATTTTTGGCTTTGAAATTAAGTTAAAAATACTTATACTATGTTATAAATTATGAAAATTGGTACCCGGGGGTTTTGACGCCTTCCGGACGCAACGGTGAAGTCGGATTTTTAATTTGACAGTTTTAAGTTGAGTTTCTGGACAGATTGTATAGGCTGTCCTGTTTTGTGTATTTACCATGTTATAGTATGTGATGGATGTTCATGTTGTGTGTAGTATTCTAGGTATGGATGTGATTGTATATGTGTGTTATAGATGATTTGAGGAAAATGTGTATGTGTGCTTATTTCCCGAATACGATTGAACCTTGTAGGAAGTCGATTCGTGACCGGGAATTGATTAAGACGCTTGTGAGTTGGTTATCTTGCTTAAGGTATGTACACGCAGCGTGGTTCGCATTAGTCCGATGTATCATATAATAATGATATACAAAAGTGAAGCATGGATATATAGTACGAATAATGTTATCTTTCGAATCAATAATTTTTATACATTGTTTTGATAAGCAGAGGTAGTATGACCTCACTAACTTTAAAGTGGACGTAGTATGACGTCAATTGGTGGAAAAGAATTACTCGCGGTATATGAGGGCATTATGAGCCACCGCGGGGGTATGCGTACTTAACCATAGGCACCGAAGTAAGGCGAGTGTCTATGGTAGAGACTTGCTTAGGGGTTAGCTCCCCCTAATGTATTGTTTCACTTATGGAGTTTGGAGTGTACCGGCAGTATGGCTGGATAGTACAGCAGTATGGCTGACTAACCTTTACATGAAAATAATTATTTTTAATAAGCATGATCGAAGCGTAAGGTTCTGTGAATTGTCAACTAATAAATTAAAACCTTCTCTTATGTTATTATTTATTTGGTATGCGACGTTTGCTGACGTGTACTTTTGGTCTTAACGACCCTGCGATGATGTTGTTACCTATCTGGGCAATGACTAGCAGTAAGTTAAGTTGCAGGTCTGGGGAGTGAGGATTGTCCCTTGAAGAAATAAATTATTAGGGTAGAGAAGTCTTAATAAGAACTTCAAATTTTAGTTTAAAGAACATTTGGTTTTTATGAGGCGACTTTCGTTCTCAAGTTGTAATAAGTAGATTTAACTTTTCGTTCTTATCTGCTGCTAAGAATTTCTTATTATCTAGTAGTTCTTAATAACGCTAATAGAACTCGATCCGCACGTTTTCCTTAACTTCAAAACCGTTTTAAACTGTTTTCTAACATCCCGGTTTGACTCGGATTATAGTTGTCTCGTTTTTAAAAGGTCATCTTCTCGTTTCGTACGACCCGAGTTATTCCGAGATGTTACAGCTTATATCGATTTGGTTGAAATTTTCTTTTATTTTGGACAGTTTAGACTTCTGTTATATTGTTTTGGTTTTGGTTCAAGTATTTTACTAGGACATTGGTTTAACCTTTAAGTAACCCCTTAATTGTGTTGACAAAAGTAAGCTTCCGCTTGATTAATACTAATTCTAGTTAGTGTGCCTTCATAATTTGTGGTGGTTACAGTTGGTATACAATTTGTAATCGCCTCGATTATGAAGGTAAACACTAATTGGAATTTAGTATTAATCAATCGAAAATTTGATTTTGCCAATGCAATCAAAGGGTTACTTAAAGGTTAAACCAATGTCCAAGTAGGATACTTGAACCAAAACCAAAGTAATATAATAGAAGCCTTAATTGTCCAAAATAAAGAAAAATTATAACCAAATCAAAATAAGTTCAAAGTTCAAATTACATCTTTAAAATTGTCTAAACCTAAACAACTAATCTAATAGTTTTTCAAATACAGTAAAGAGACTAAACAAAAGGAAGTCATACTCCAACTCGAGTTCATCTTCTGCTCGCATATAAATTCTCCGTCGAGGTGCCTTAGGGGTTTACTTTAAACAAAACCATTGGGAAACATACAAAACATATTATCAACAAAAAAGTTGAGTATAAACATACTAGTGTCTGTCAAATAAGTTATTAAAACTTTATGATTTTAGTAAATTCTTTTTGAAAGATGCTTTTTCATTTGATAAATCGTATTATCATTCAAATTCAATTCAATGGTTTTATATAATACCAAATTCTCATTTGTCATTATAAATCATACAATCTCAATGGATCCAAATCACTTTCAAACTCACGATATAAGTTTACATGT
This sequence comes from Amaranthus tricolor, assembly GCF_026212465.1. Classification (NCBI taxonomy): domain Eukaryota; kingdom Viridiplantae; phylum Streptophyta; class Magnoliopsida; order Caryophyllales; family Amaranthaceae; genus Amaranthus; species Amaranthus tricolor. The sequence goes on along the minus strand of NC_080050.1, from coordinate 19,711,478 downwards.
ATACTTTATGAGTCATCCTGTGACTCGATTGGTAGTAAATCTACCGTTCACGACATGTCCGGCAAGTAACACAATGGTGTTGTGTTTAATACGTGCTCAAAGTTGGTGAGTCGTTTAGTCATGCACACAACTTTTTGAGGAGAAGCCAGTGAGGACTGTAACTTTTGAGAAATTAATATTTTAAGACGAGTAAGTTTAAGAGAATTATCAGTGCGAGAATGATCTTAAATACACATGACATGAAACATTCTCAATTTAATTTATTCCCTCTTTTCCTTTTGTTTTATTTTTTTTTGATTAAAATACCCAAACCCTTTCTCCCTCACTCACTTCGTTAAACCCTGAAACCAGCCAACCTTCCTCCTTGTTCATTCCTTTGAGACTTTGAATGCCACAAGCAAGATTCATCCTCAATTCTCGCCTTGATTTTCGATGAAGCAGAACCTTCATCCTCATCCTCTGATTTCTTCTTCCTTAAATTCCTTCTTTCTCTGATTTTTTTTCTTTCTCTGAATCCTTGATTCTGATTTTCGCAAGAAGAACGACAATGGCCGTCGTCTTCTTTGTCTTCGACCTTCGAAGGAAGCCACAGCCCTAACAACATTCCCTTCATCTAATTTCGAAACAACAATGTCGTTATTCATCTGATTTCGCTCCTAGTTCTTCACAAAACATAGTCCTTTGCTTGATTTTTCTTGAAAAGTAACGAACTAAAGCTAATCAGGTATAATCTACTCGATTCTTTCTTTGATTTTCGACACGTTATTTCAGCATTATCTTTAGCTTTTCTCTGATTTAGAACCACCATAAATGTAGAAGCAGCCGAAATCTTCCTCCCTTGACTTGAATTCTGCCGATTTGGGGAAGGATTGAGTGAGTTTTAGTCCTATTGATTAAACATCAAATCCAAGCCGAAAATAAAGCATTGAACATAGATTTTTTCCGTTTCTTGCTGCTGCAAACAGAAGGTAGTCCTTCTTGATTTCTTTCCTTGTTTTTTCTTAATAATTATACTCTTATTCATATAAATTCCCTTGTATAATCTTTCTTTTATATTTTAAACCCTAAATGTTGTTGAATCTTGGAATGTGTATGAGTTAGTAGATGAGTCATTAAATTGGAAATTCATGGAAAATGTGTTATTAGTGAGTTATGTGATGATGAGAATTTAAGTGTGGGCTAGGATTTTAGTAGTAGATTATTCGAATGATTTAGTTGTGGTTAGTTCAGTGTTCTTAGATGTAATATTAACCTTTTCAAATTATGGTAATGGTTAAATGTTGATTGATTGGTTGTTATTGAAGGTATCTAGGGTTCGTGTGGAAATTATTAGTGGAATGGATAGACTAGCTAAATCTTTCTTTTGGATAGTTTGTTAATCTTATGTTTAGTTTCTTGGTTTTGAGTCTAGATGAACATAGAAGTTTTTGAATTGGAAATGCAAAGGGGATTGTGGAGACGTACGATCTTTACAAGAATATAAGCTAGTTTTATTTAAGGTTATATATTTTCTTATGAATTTGGGGGTTAGAGTTAGAACTTGCGCAATCTTTGAAATTAGAAATATTAGAATAGAAGATGGAACTAAGATACGGTCTTAGGAGGAGATGCAATGAGCTATATGAACCTAGTTTATAGTATCGAACGCTTTGTTGTGATGTTATGTTTGTTATGCTTCAGGAGGCGACGTCATCGAGGAACCTTTCTAGTGATCGCGGAGAAAAGGACTTAGCTTCTTGAAGCGTCATTGGTGAGTAGTAAAAGTCCCTAAAAGGGGTCCGGCCAGACTACTTTTTTGAAAATAAACTTTTTACTAAAGCTCTTTGAATTGGAAATTGTTGAGACAAATATTGTTGTGAATGCTTATGCTGATATTGTGATATGTCAATGGATCGGGCTTGCGAGCTGGTCATTGACGGAGTTGAGGAACATTGTTCCCTACTCCTTGTTTTTGAAGCGAATTGTCATTCAGATATTGACGAGCTTCACCCGAGAGTGACATAGCCTTAGAGCTATATATGTTCCTCTCAACTAGACTCCCTGTGCGCTCATAGATCTAGGAAACTGATGTTGCTTTTAAACCCTTATTTGGAAACTATTGCGTTTGTTGTTTTGGATTGTTACTTCTCATTCAGTTTAATCTAACCCTTTGTTGTTTCCATCTTTTAGTTTGATTACAGATCGGAACCGGTCGGGAACGATGGGTTAGCGGTGTTGAATAGCGTTCCAAGGATGTATATTGATCTGAGCACATGGGAATTTGTAGTTTTGTATTAGGTTTTTGGATAAATGTATATTAGTCTAGGTTGTGTTGGTTATATGGGATTCACAGTGAATTGTATGATTACTTGTGTTTTAGTTAGATGTTTGGTTTGAGAATTAGCTGAGTTAGTTACGTTGAAAAGCTGGTGTCCCCTTTGCTCAAGTTTTGAAAGTGATTTGAGTTTCTTGGGAAACGAACACAGTGATGACCCTGTTTACTCAGTCAACGGTAAGTCGGGTTATTACAAGGACCATTCTCCAACATGAGCTGATTCAACTTGTTGATAGCTTGCAGTATGAGGCGAAGCCCGTGAGGATCCTAGGTCGAGAGGTTAGAAAACTCCGTAGCGGCACGATTCCACTTGTGAAAGTGCTATAGAGTGGACAAAATGACGATAGTGCAACTTGGGAAAAAGAGGACGACATGTTAATTACATACCCTTACTTATTTGAGTAATGTATTTATAACCATTAGTTTGAGTTAGTTTCAAGGGCGAAACTCTTGTAAGAAGGGAATACTAAAACAGTAGCATTATTAATGAGATTTCATTAGTTGTTTTTAGCGCCTAATTTTTTTATATATGTTCGTTACTAATTATAATTTAATTAGTAATGAAAGTAATTTGAAAATTTCTACGGTGATTATAAACTTGTTAGTTCGTCATGTAGTTTTGAACCGTAACAATTAACGTAAACTTTGGAGGTAAAACTTAAAGTTGAGCAACTATCCATAACAGTTTTAGAAAATTTTAATAAGTATCCGAACACTTTATTTTACCATGATGGGAATAAATTAAATATTTCATACAAGTATACATGTGATTTTAAGTATGAAACACAAGTTGTCTAACTTGTGCCATATACAACAATTCATACCCAAACTTTAAACAACTTTAGCTCAAAATTTCCTACACTATAATAGATCAAATTGGGGATGAAAAAATCACTCCCAACAACCAAAATAAACCAGCCATGGCTGCCCCATTTTCCTCCATTACATGCTTTTATTTTAGTTACATAGACAAGATAAATGCTCTCTCGAAGACCCCCTATTATCCTAGTAAATGATGGATATCATTACTAGCATGCCATAGGCAAAAGTAAGAGCAAAAGTAACCCTCCAAACAGCCATAGGCAAAATCACTCACCATTTTCACTTCAATACACTCACAAATTAATTCAAATAACTTCCCTCAAAAACCTCAACAAGTCCTATATGTTTTCTACTTTAAAATCTCACTAAAAACACTTGAAAAACACCAATTTTAGCGCATAATAGATGCTTTCTAGATTGATAAGATCATAATATACTTCTCAATATTCACATAAACACATACAAGGTCATCTCTAATCATCTCCAACAAAAACACTTTCATTTCCTTATAAAAATACTTACAAGAGACTATCTATATGAAGTTTATGAAGATAAAAACATCATAACCAAGTTATTCATTTTATTATACTTCATCCGTATCACTTTAGAGCATTCTTACAACGTATTCTAATTTCAATTTTACAAACTTTATTATAACAACTTATATTACAATAAGTGCATATAAAATGATTTTTGTATGAAATTTTTTCCATAAATTAGTACGTTTATAAAAATATATTTTATTACTAGAAAGAAGAAAAATCATCACTTGTATAAATCTATAAAAATTGGATAAACTAAGAAAATGTATTCCCACAAACTTATAAATTTTGTTACTTAAAGGATTTAAGTAAAATTATGGGACTTAATTAATTATGTTGCTCAACATAATAAGTATACTCCAAATATATTAAATTCATCACAAGTATTAGTTTAATAACCCCAACTAAGAATAGTTAAGTATATGTTAGAATTCCAAAATTATTATCGATTTTTGAATGAATGTAATATATTTTTAGTTGAAGAGTTGGAGTTGAGACATGAAGGGCAAGGGCCCGAAGTCGGAACCACTTCTTAGAACGCATAGGAGCTTACGTGGGAGCTTACGGAATATTTATTTAGGCTTGGAGTAGAGGTATGTCACATGGGGTGATTTTTAAAGAATTTAAGAACAAGTTGGGAAAGTTTGTGTATAAACTTTTTATTAGAAAAATAAATTTCTCAACGAGAAGTCATGTATAATATTTTATTATTTGTATAGCCATTTTATCGATAAATAAAATAAAATCGGTTTAAAATTATTTGAGTCCAAATAGAAAAATATAAAAATTATATGATATTCCAGAAATTATTTTAAGGGATATAAAATTTTAAATAACCATTAATAATAATGTGAGATATTTTCAATGGAAATTCCACATGGTAGTATCTAGTTTTCATGAAATGCCAGTGGTAGCACTTTTGTAAGATTTTTGCACATCGTAGCATTCAATTTATGTACTATCTAACTGCCGTAGCATCTTCCATTAAATTCTTGTTAATTTCCGTTTAATTCATCATTTTGTGAAATTTTTCCACATGGTAGCATCTAGTTTTTGCTCTCAAAATTTTAATTCACCATTTTAACTTTTAATTCATTGATTAATTTATCAACGCCTTAAATATTGTAACAATTAAGTAGATATGTATTAGTGCTTAGAATGCACCTTTTGAACTTGTGAAATTCACCTTTTGAGCTTATAAAATGCGCCTTTTTAATTATTTATTAGTGTTTGTAGTGTACCTTTAGAACTTTATAATGTCAATAATTTGAATGAAAATAAAATTGTTATAACATTTAAGGGCATTGATAAATTAATCAGTGAATTAAAAGTCAAAATGGTGAATTTAACATTTGAGAGCAAAAACCGGATGCTACTATGTGGAAAAATCTTACAAAATAATGACTTAAACGGAAATGAACAAGAATTTAAGAAAAAATGCAACGGTAGTTAGAAAGTGTATAAACTGGATGCTATCATGTGCAAAAATCTTACAAAAGTGTTACCACTGACGTTTCATGAAAACTGGTTACTACCATGCGGAATTTCCCTATTTTTAATAATTAATGTCCTTATTTTACAAATAAAAAATAGAATTTATTGAAGTTCATACATGGTCAGGAAAACCTATATGAATTTAATTTTTATATAAGTGTCTCATAAAATTTTCATATCTAAAATGCATGATTTAGTATTTATTTTCTATTTTACCGTTTTTCAGTTTACCGATTGTTAATAACCGAGTAAAAATTATTAAGGTCCTTAAACGTCAACAAAACCTTTCTAAATTTTTACCAATTTTGGTTAGTGTCCATAAGAGTATGTGATAAAAATTTCAATTCCAGATGTTTTTATTTGGTAATTATTCTATATTTTACTATTTCACAATTTATCGATAAATAATTTAATGATTATTCTAAAAATCATGAAAAACTCCAAACTAATTATATTCTGGCCAAATCTTATTGGAGACATTATAATATGGTTTCATTAATTATTTTGATAATCAAGATGTCTATCTAATACCATGTTTCATAATAAGAGTATTTTAACACCTTAAAATCCATTAAAATATCATTTTAATGAATAAATTTCAAGAAAAATATCCAAGAGATTTTCTTAACATATAGCTACTGAAAAATACTTTTAAAATGCATTTTAAATATTTTCCAAGTCCATATAATCATTTCCATTACAATCACTTTCACAAAGTAGTGTTAAATATGCCTTAATCATATAACAATTCATAAATCAACATGCATGATGTGCACAATAATAATACATGTAATAAATCATTCCATACTCCAAATTATGACTTTGATATCATTTTTCAAGATTTAAGAACTTCTTTTTGGCAATTTTATTATTAAAAACATGTTTATGCTCAAACTTTCCTATCTTGTTCTTAAATTCTTTAAAATTCACCGCATGTGATGTACCTAGACTCCAAGCCTTTACAAATATTTCGTAAGCTCCTACGTAAGCTCCTATGCATTCTTAGAAGTGGTTCCAACTTTGGATCCTTACCCTTCTAGTCTCAACTCCAACTCACTTGTTAGAATGCTCCAAAGTGGTATGGATGAAGTGTAATAAAATGAATAATGTGTTATGATGTTTTTATGTTCATAAACATCATATAGATAGTCTTTTTGTAAGTGTTTTTGTAAGGAAATGAAAGTATTTTTGTTGGAGGTAATTAGAAATGACCTTGTATGTGTTTATATGAGTAGTTTGAGGAGTATATGATGATTTTATTAATCTGAAAAACAACTATTATGCACTACAATGGGTGTAATAAGTAACAATTTATAAGTGAAATGAAAATGATGGAGGGGCTGGTTTTTTTTTACAGAAAAATCAGATTCTTTGGTTATTGTATTTGGTCTTTGCATGCATGTAATGATGCCCAACATAGATTAGAACAAAAGGGGTACTTTTGTAGAGTTTTTAGCTTGTGTACGTAAGTGTACAAAGTGATATAAGGGCGATTAGGGACAACTATAGCATGGCTGGTTGGAGCTATTTTTTCTTTGGTGATTTTTGTCTATCATTTGGTCTACTATAGTGTACGAAAGATTTATCTAAGATAGTTTAAAGTTTGGGTAAAATTTTTTGTACATGTAATAAGTTATGTAATTTGTATTTCATGTTTAAAATCACTTTTATACATACATGAAATATTTAATTTACTCCGATCATGGTTAATTAATATGCTCGGGTAATAATTATGTTAATCTGAAACTTTTAAGGTAGTTGCTCGACTGTAAGTTTTACCACCAAAGTTTATGTTACTTGTTACGGTTCATAACTAGATTACGAACTAACAAGTTTCTAATCATCGTAGAATTTATTTTCAAATCACTAATTAAATTATAATTAGTAACAAAAAAATATATAAAAAATATTAGGCACTAAAAATGACTAACGAAATTTCATTAATAATGCTACTATACTAATGGTTTTATAGACTTATGAACTATATTCTAACTGTTTTGAATGCATTTCAAACACTTTTAAGTTATATTTACTTTAAGAAGGATTAAAACGAAATATTTTAGTGGTTTCCTTGAAAAATCGTATTAAATTTTAATTACTTTTTTGTTATGATGCATTTTCATACATGCAAGTGATGCCCCGATATAATACAAAAGTTATGTTTGATGATATGATTATGCTAAGAATATTTTACCCACGTAAGAAAAATTATGATTTGATTGTGCTATATTATAAATAAAGTATGTTTTGCTATATTGCAAATAAAAGATTTTTATCATATGGAAAAAATTAATATTTTTAACTTTTAAAATGCTATTGTAATTACAAGATATATAAATTATATACAAAAATGTTTTAGCCTAAATGGCGAGTACATATGCCAAAGCAAATGTTGTGTGCATGATTAAATGACTCATCAATGTTGAGCGCGTATTGTTCACAATATCATTGTGTTACACTGGCCGGACATGTTGCGGATAGTAGACCGACTACCCAACGAGTCACAGAATGACTCACAGAGTACCCATGCTAACTTATGATATGAGTTTAAAATTGATTTGGATCCATTTAGATCTTATAATTTATGATGAAAATGAGAACTTGTAATTACTATAAAACCATTGAGTTGGATTTGAATGATAATATGATTTATCAAATCGAAAAGTATCTTTCAAAATGAATTTAACTTAATCAAAAAGTTTTATTAACTTGTTTGACGGACATTATTGTGTTTATACTTAGCCTTTTTGCTGATATTATGTTTTGTATGTTTTTCCGAAAATTTTGTTTTTAGAGTAAACCACCATGACACCTCGACAGAGATTGATATGCGAGCGAAATTAGAGTAAAAAAACTCTCATTAGTAACCTCTATTTGTATCTTTTACTCAAATAAAAAATATAACTAAACGTTATTTATATCTTTTAATTAAACAACAGATACAAATAATGTAATTTGTAAAACAAACGAGTCAAATAAACAAACAACACCCTTATTTGTATCATTTGTTACAACAAACTGTACAATTATTGGTTATTTGTATCTATTGTTTTAAAAACGATACAAATAAGTGAATAACCTTCATGGAGGCGCGCTACACTTTCCCTCCCCATTTTCAACAATATCTTAAGGTTATTAATCTCTATCGCGCTGCACTGACTTTAATTTCTCTTCCTATTTTCAACAACAAATTAGGGCTATTGTATCTCGATTTCAATCTCCATCTCCCAATCTGCATTCGTTTCAAGGTCCCTCTCCTTGTTCTTCAATTGTCTCTTATCCTTCCTGGTAAGTGTCTATTCTTTCTCTTTTCTTCGTTTTTCTTCTGTGATTGTTCATTCCTTCTAGGTTTTCATAATTCTCTCTATTTTTTGTATTTTGCGATTAATTTTCTTTACAGTAAGATTTTTTGGTATTAATTTGTGTATTTGTTTGGTGAAGGATTCGTTGAATATGGTAGTAATCTGTGTATTTGTTTGCTGGGGGATTTGGTCATTGGTTTAGTTTTATTTAATTTCTACTTTAGGGTTTAAGAATCTTAATTTATGATTTGGTTTTCTATACTCACTTCCTGAATTTTTGAAATGCAATTTTCTCATTTGTTGAATATGGTATAATTTTTTTTTCTTTTTCTGGCTTTGGCAATTTAACTGCTCGGTTGTAGTTTTTTCTGAATTTATCTTAAAAAATTTCTGATGTATGTGTTCAATGATGACGAAAAAAATCAGATTCATGCTATGCTTTTATTTAGGATGGGGACATTTAGTGTTCACATTCATGCTATAGAAAAGATTAATGACAATTTTTTCTTTTCGTGATCAATTTATGCTCTAGTGGTCTTTTTTCTTTTCTTTACTGGCTGCATCTTGTTGTCATTGTTGTGCTGTTTTAATGTCGTTGCTGTTGTCCATGCTGCTGCTGGTGTGCTATTGTCGTTCCATAGCTCGACGCTGGGGCTGCTGTCGCTGCTGTAGTTGTGTTGATGTCGTGTGCTACTGTGACTGCTTTTTTGTTGTTGTTGCGTGCTACTGTTTGTTTGTGCACTTATATAGACAACATAGAGGATAACAATCACTCATGTAATAAAAGTTGATTTCTGTTGTAAACTTTGTAACTGTCAATTTCTGTTTTCCATTTATTTCTTTAAATTGCTGTCAAGTTGCTTTAGAATAGTAGCTAGTTCATATTCCAGTACCCTTTTCATTTAACCAACTACAATACAGTGATATTCATGCAACAAATCTATACCAAAATATAACACTTCATACTCTCATATACTCCTTTATATAACCTAATCTTGCATTGTTCCAACTTTTGTATTTCGATCTTGTTTAAGTATTTTTATATTTAGCTAGAACTTATCATTGTTGGGTGGTTTAGACCTATCATCAAATAGGTTCATTGGTGAAATTCCTCAGGAACTTGTTAGTTTAACATTTCTTGGGGATTTTAATGTTTCAAATAGACTCATTTTACGGATGATTTTCTTATTAATAGGCTACTATCAACATTAGGAACAGGAGTTATTGACATATGTCTCTCATATGTGGCTTACTAATATTGTCTTAATGAACATTATGTTGCTTCTTATTGGTTTCAATTTATGATCATTCCTAAGGTTGGTATGAAAAGACTTAATGAAGAATGAAATAGGTATATCTTTCTTCTTGCATGGCTCTAATGATAGTATTCCCAATTCCCATGATCAGATGGGATCAAGTCTGCAGTCCGCTGCCTTTGAAAGTAAAGTTTAGAGGTCTAGGAGTTGTGAAAAATTAATATACCGATTGGTAAATTGTTTGTAATATTGCTTGCATCCAAGAGTTCTCATTTGCTGGGATTTTCCTACGCTTCTAGATCTAAAAGTGTGTTAATGGCTTCACAAATCCGACCCACTTCACTCTTATCATTTTAAATGCAATAATCTTCCATTGCTGTTTTATTTTGTTTGATAAATATCATGCAATCATCTTCCATTACTTTGTTATTCTATTAGTTCTATAAAGCATCTTTCCTAAAATATGTCTGACAATTAAAAATGATGTATGGTTGATTATGCTGAAATGAAATCCTACTGCTGGTTCTAGTGTTTGGTGATGCAGTTGATGCTGATTACTGAAAGTTATGTTGATTACTGCACCTTCTTTAGAATTGATTCCAAGGACATATATAAAAATCTGCTCACAACTGGAAAATCGTTACACATTACTGTGTAAGATTCATGCATTCAATCGGGGGTTGAAGAATTCATCTCTATGTGCTTGTGATTAGAAGAATCGGCAACTGAAAACATATGCCAGGTGAGGAACTTGAATCCTGATCAATGATCATGGTTTAGACTGTCTGATCGCTGCACTAATGTATTCGTGTTAGATTTCAGCGATGCATGGCCTCTTGGCCGAAACAGGACTATGCTATTGAGGCAAAGGTTCAGCCACTGCTTCCAATAAGATGGGTAAACTAGGTAATATAGAGAAAAATGCCGTTTTGGTTAGGATCGCAGTATGGTTGTTTTGTCCTATATTTCGTCATGGTAGCCTTTATAATAAGGTCGCAATACAGACAAAAAATTAGCCGATGACTTTCTACCAAAAGATGAAGGGGTATTCATCGACTTAATTGGTTTAGGAGATTGGATAGTAATAATATGTAATTTTGGCATACAGAAGAAACCAGAATCTGAAATCCACAATCACACAAATATATCAAGGTTTAGCTATTAATTAGCGGAATATCAGAGTCAGAGTCGAAATCGTCAATTTAGTATCCCGCACAACTTAGGGTCTGGAGATAGGAGGATAGTGGACAGCTCATACCCGTGCCCACTCCAATTAGCGGTATATATTATTTATACAGGACTCATGAAGATATAGCTTCATATATCATTCCATACTATCAATAGGGGTCGCAACACCAGTAGAACTGACTGTGGGGTTGTCCTCTAGGTATGGAGCCAGAGATCGGTTGAACTTGGGGCAACCACCAGCAAAATGGCTACTATTAGACTTGACAGAATGGCCAATTGGGTGGGTTATGGGTCGGGTCACAATCGGTAGGGTCAATTTCAGATCGGTTTATTTTCGGGCAGGCCGATTAGGATTTTAAAAAATATATTTTATCATTAATTTATTTTTCTTATATAAAGATAAATGTGCCTACTTTAACGCTACAATAAAGAAATTTTGACTCAAAATATAAAAACTGAATAACCGGTCCAAACAGTTGTGTTTGATCCAAATTTTCCAGTATTTTTGGGTCGGCTCGAGTCAAGTCATTTTGGGTTAAGGGACAAAATTTATAATGTGTTTTTGCTTTGTTATTTGTTTTCAAGTTACAATATATTATATATGAGGTATTAGCTTATTGTATGGATTGTATTAATAAATGTATTTATTTTAATTTGTTTTGAAGGGGTATATTGTAAGATCAAGTACATATAGCCAAGATGAAATAGATGAGGTTTGTGAGCAATGGGGAAAGTTCCTTAGATCGAACTTTTTGTTAAACTAAATGTAATTTTGTACAAGCAATAGCAGTATTACTATTCGATCGTATGTAATCATATATATATAAGTGTAGGTGAATGTTATGTAAAAGAATATTTTCTAATTAATATACCTATTATTCTATTGTATATTATATATTATAGCCTCAAACGATTTCTATAAATACATATTATATTAATCTCTAGTCGATATAGATATATAGGATTATATATTTATTTTTAATTTAAAAAAGGTCATTTGTATTTAAGGTTCAAACAAATGATACAAATGACAGGTTATTTATATCGCTTGTTTCAAACAATCGATACAAATAACACTTATTTGTATCTTTGGTTTTCGAACGATACTAATAATGTGTTATTTGTAATCCTCTTATCAGTAACCTCCAATATAAGATACAAATAAGCTTTAAAACAAGATACAAATAAGGATTTTTTACTAGTGAAGATGAAACCCGAGTTGGAGTATTACTTCTTTTTGTTTAGATCTCTTTATTGTATTTAAGAGACTATTAGTTCAGTTGTTTAAGTTTGGGGTATTTTAAAGATGTAATTTGAACTTGGACTCTTTCAATTTGGTTGTAATTTTTCTTCATTTTGGACAGTTAAGACTTTCGTTATATTGCTTTGGTTTTGGTTTTGTTCAAGTATTTTACATGGACATTGGTTTAACCTTTGATCCAAGATCGAGTATTAGTGTTCATGAACTCGTTGCTTTGGTTCTTGAGACACTCGGGTTTAAATCTTTCTTTTTTCATAATCAAGAATTTGTCACATGTTTAACTTGGAATTATGTTGAGGATATGTAGGTGGTCCAAAAGTTACTCTTGGTTGTCCAACATTGAAGTCTTATTTTATTGAAGTTTAGAATAAAAGAAGGTAGAAAAGAAGAGCCTATAAATAGTTGATTTTTTTTTAAATCAACATAGTTAGTACATTTAATAAAGGACTTTTGGTACTTCATGTACTAGACCTTTGATGCTGCATATACTACACCTTTATTCTCTAGCTTCTATTGCTCATTAAATCTAAGTGTTCATTGTATGTGTAAGCATTCTAGATTCTTGTACTTAACTCTATATAATAAGGCCTTATGAAATGAAAAAAAATCAAGTTGTTGATTAATTATTTTAAACCTTTAGTTTATACATTGCATTTCTTCTTGTGTTTTTCCAAAGAAATAGTTATTCCAATTATCACTCTGAGTTTGTCTTGAGTGTTAATTCGAGGGAAGATCGAGTGTGTTTTTATCTCTAGCCTAAATCCCAAATCACTGAGTTTGTCTTGTGATTTGGCTCTTATCAATTTTCTTCTACTATTCTTATTTTTTTTATCTAATTATTCTTCTCTATTCTTCTTTATACAAAAAGAACCAAAAAAATTTTAAATCTGAGTGTGTTCTTCCTAATCACACTTACATCATTTGGTATTAGAGCTTTTGGTGGATCGAAAGGGTGTATTTAAAAAAATTGTGCTTAAAATACTCTTGCCATTTGGTATAAGAAAAAGGTTTGAGACAATGGGCACTAATGGAGATCTTGCAGATATGTTGCGTGTTACGGAAAAATTAGATAAGTTGAAGAGGAAAAATCAAGAAATAGCTGTAGAAAAAAAAGACAAAGTGCTCAAATGGATGTTATGGGAGAATTATTGTTAAAAACATCTATTTAGAATCAATGAAATGGAGGAAGGAGATAGTAGTGTAGGAAATTTTTGAATGTCTGATGTAGATAGGGGGCTGAAAATTAATCTCTCGGAGTTTAATGGAATTCACGATAGTGAATCATTTCTTGATTGTGTTTGAATGTAAGGGGTATGATTATAAAAAAAGTTTAAGCTTGCCATGCTTAAATTTACAAAACTGGCTTCTTTATGATATGAAAATTTCAAAGCAAACAGGAGGAGTGCCGAAAAAGAAAAGGTTGATTCATGGGAAAAATTTTAAAAAAAGATGAAATATATGAGTAAGGAGTATGAACAGGAACAATATTTGAAATTAACTCATCTTTCACAAGAAGATGGCATGCATGTAGAAGATTACATAACAAAATTTGAAAAGTTTTGCTTAATTAGTGATTTGCAAGAGAAGGAAGCTTTCTAAATTGCTGGATTTGTGAAAGGATTGTCTAAAACAATTAATAGAAAGGTGGAAGTTACTTATTACACTTCTTTTAGTGATGTGTGAAAATTGGCATTGAAATATGAAAGCCAAGCCAAAGAAGGGAAAGAGAAGGAAAAACCGAGAATGCCTTATAAAAACACTTCAAAAATTTACTCCTTTATACTTGAAAGTGAGTACCTTTAAAAGTATAATTACTTGTTCTGGTTCAAAATATGAGGCAAAGAAAGAAATGTCTGTGGTTACTCCTAGTGAATTTGCTACAAAGACGAAATGTTTTAAGCGTCATGGAAGAGGACATATTACTAGTGAATGCCCTAGTAGAATTGTTTTGACCGCTACTTAGTGTGCTATCATGGATGAAGAAGAACAAAGGTATAACTTTGTGGTTGAGGAAGTGACAGATTCTAAGGATGAATTTGATGAAGAAATACAACTAGAGGATGAATGCAACATGATGGTGGTGAGAAAAGTGTTGTTTAGTGAACCACGATCTGATTTGAGGAAAAGGAATAATTTGTTTCATATTAGATGTAAGATTGGTGAGAAAACTTGCAATGTGAATGTTGATAGTGGTGCCCAAACCGATGTAATCTCATTCGAGACTGTGAATAAGCTAAAATTGACTATTAGAGATCATGAAGAACCTTACAAGCTGAATTGGTTGAATAATAGCACTGGCATAAGGGTGAAGAAACAAGCTATAGTCTCTTATTCTATTGGAGGCTTTGAACATGAAAGGTGGTGTGATGTACTAGCGATGGATGCTTGTCATTTGTTACTGGGAAGACCGTGGCAGTTTGATCACAACTTGGAGAATAGAGGAAAGAGTAATGAATATCTTGTAACCACTAGGGATGGTAGAAAAGTTAAACTAATTCCCTTACATCCTCAAGTTACTAAAAAAGAAAATATAAAAAGAAACTATCTTGTAACTTGTAATGAATTTGAGAAAATAGTGGAAGAGAATGGTGGAGGGTATGCTTTGGTTGTAAGGGCCAGAGGTACCAAGAGTACTTCTTGTGATAACTCATCATCCCTAAATGAGTTATTAGAAGAGTACAAAGATGTGTTCCCCGATGACTTGCCCAAAGGCCTCCCTCCAATTAGAGTCATTGAGCACACCATTGACTTGATTCCTGGAGCACCTTTGCCAAACAAAGCTGCTTGTAGATGCAACCCAAAGTAAAGTAAGGAGTTGGAGAGGCAGGTGAATGAGTTGATTGAAAGAGGTTATGTGAGAGAAAGTCTTAATCCTTGTGTTGTTCCTGCTCTATTGGTGCCTAAAAAAGATGGGACTTGGAGAATGTGTGTAGATAGTCGGTCCATTAATAACATTACCATCAAATACCGTTTTTCGATGCCTTGGTTGCAAGACATGTTGGATGAGTTGAGTGGAGCCTTAGTCTTTTCTAAAATAAACTTAAGGAGTGGTTATTATCAGATGAGAATAAGAGAAGGGGTTGAATGGAAGACAACTTTCAAAACAAAACTGGGGTTGTATGAGTGGTTAGTGATGCCTTTTAGGCTTCGCAATGCTCCCAGTTATTTTATGAGGTTGATGAATGAGGTTCTCCGTCCATTTATCAATGATTTTGTTGTTTTTTACTTGGATGATATATTATGTATAGTAAAAACAATGAGGATCATATAATACATTTGAGGAAGCTGTTTGAAAAATTAAGAGAAGTGAAGTTGTATGGGAAGCTTGAGAAATGTATATACACGAATCCTAGCGTGGTGTTTTTGGGATACATTGTGACTGGAGATGGAGTACGAGTTGATCCAGAAAAGATAGAGGCCGTGAAGTCTTGGTTGGCTCCGACTAATGTGCATGAGGTTAGGAGTTTTTCATAGTCTTTTTTCATTCTATAGGCGGTTCATTAAAAACTTCTCGACTATTATGCCTCTCATTACTGAGTTCACTTAAAAAGGGGAGTTGGAGTGGGGAGAAAGTGCTCAAAATGCTATTGAAAAGATGAAAAACATGCTTTGTATTGCTCTAATACTTGTGCTTCCTGATTTTAGTAAGGTGTTTGAGGTGGAGTGTGATGCAAGTAGGGTTGGAATGGAGGCTGTCCTTATTCAAGACAAAAAACCTGTGAGTTACTTTAGTGAGAATTTGAATGGAGCTAAGATGAACTATTCTACTTACGACCCTGATTTTTATTTCATAGTTAGAGCTCTTGATCACTGGTCTCATTACTTAAGACCAAAACCATTTTTCTTCATTCTGATCGTGAGGCTTTAAAATTCATACATGGGCAACAGAAGTTAAATAAGAGGCATGCAAAATGGGCAGAATTTCTTCAATCATTTATCTTTAGTTCCAAATATAAAGATGGGAAGAGTAATGTGGTGGCTGATGCTTTATCCATCGCACTTTCTATGGTGGATGCAAAAATTCTTGGTTTTGAACAACTCAAAGAGTGTTATAAAGATGATCCTGATTTTCTTGGTGAATTTGAAAAACAAATAAAAGATTGTGTTGAACAAGATGGTTATCTTTTCAAGGGTAACAAGTTATGTGTGTCTAAGGGTGGTGTTAGAGAATTGCTGGTGAGAGAAGTTCATAATGGAGGTTTAGGTGTACACTTTGGGGTACAAAAACACTTGATATTCTGGTTGAGCATTTCTATTGGCCAAGAATGATGAAAGATGTTTCTTTAGTGGTGGAGAGATGTGCAATGTCTTAGAAGGCAAAAGGGAATTTCACAAAAGGGTTGTATACTCCTTTACCAGTTCCTAATGTTCCTTGGGAAAGTGTTAGCATAGATTTCATTGTTGAGCCCCCTCGAACTCAAAGAGGAAGAGATAACATTATGGTGGTGGTAAATATATTTTCTAAAAATGGCTCATTTTGTAGCTTGTAACAAAACTGATGATGCTGTCAAAGTGGCTGAATTGTACTTTAAGGAAATCGTCAAACTTCATGGCATTCCTCAAAGTATAGTTTCAGATAGGGACTCTAAGTTTATTTTTAAGCCACTTTTGGAGGATCCTATGGAAGTTGGTTAGTACCAAGTTGCTATTTAGCACCTCTCATCATCCCTAAACTGATGGGAAAACCAAGGTGACAAATAGAACTTTGGGTACTTTGTTACGTAGTCTTGTGAGAAAAAACACAGAAAGATTGGGACCAAAAACTAGCGCATGTAGAGTTCGCTTACAACAGGGCTCATTCTTTAACTATTTCTCATTCTTTTGAAGTAGTATATGGAGTGAATCCGTTTGTACCTATTGATTTGATTCCTTTGGTGAAAGGTGATGTGGTTGAAAAAGATGCAAAAAAGAGGGTGGAGACTTTTCAAAAAACACGTGAGTAAGTGAAGAGAAAAATTGAAAAGATGAATAAGAAATATCAAGAGAGAGCCAACAAAAAATAAAAAAGAAAACAACCCATTTTTAACCCTTGGGATTTGGTTTAGCTTCATTTAAGAAAAGAGAGATTTCCTAAGCTTCGCAAAAATAAACTTATGCCTAGATCTGATGGTCCGTTTAGAGTTCTTGAAAGGGTGAATGATAGGGCTTCCAAAATTGAGCTTCTGAATGAATTGGTAGGAGTGACTGATACGTTCAATGTGGGGGATTTATCTCCATACTCAGATGATTCTAGTTTTAAGGAAAAATCTTTTAAAGAAGGAGGGAATGATCCAAGATTGAGTATTAGTGTTCATGAACTCATTGCTTTGGTTCTTGAGACACTCGGGTTTAAATCCTTTTTTCATAAGCTGGAATTTGTCACATGCTTAACTTGGAATTATGTTGATGATATTAGCTGGCCCAAAAGTCACTCTTGGTTGTCCAACATTTTAAGTCTTATTTTATTAAAGTTTAAAATAAAAGAAGGTAGAAAAGAAGAGTCTATGAATAGTTATCTTTTTAAAATCAACATATTACATTTAATAAGGGACTTTTGGTGCTTCATGTACTAGACCTTTGATGCTTCGTGTACTAAACCTTTGATGCTTCATATACTAGATTTTTGGTGCTTCTTTCTCTAGTTTTTATTGCTCATTAAATCTAAGTGTTCATTGTATGTGTAAGCATTCTAGAAGCTTGTACTTAGTTCTATATAAAGGGGCCTTATAAAATGAAAAAATCAAGTTGTTAATCAATCATTTAAAACCTTGAGTTTATACATTGCTTTTCTTTTTGTGTTTTTCCAAAGAAATAGTTATTCTAATTATCACTTTGAGTTGGTTCTTGAGTGTTAATTCTAGGGGAGATTGAGTGTGTTCTTGTCTCTAGCCTAAATGCAAAATCACTGAGTTTGTCTTGTGATTTGGCTCTTATTAATTTTTCTTCTACTATTCTTTTTTGGAAAATAATATATACAGCCCTAAGGGTTGGATACAAGAAAGAATCTTGTATTGAATTTATGTAATTTAATATTTTTTTTGCTTTGAAAACATAAGCATCTAATTATACTTTATTATTTTATCATTTATTATTTCTTGGGAAGTTAAAATCATTATATAAAATATTAATTATTTTCTAATTTCTAGATTAGATTCTCTTGAAAATTAGAAATTATTAATGATAAAAAGGATTTGTTAATTTTTATGTATAGCCCTAAGCGCTGTAAATATCATTACCCTTCTTGTTTTATCGAATTATTCTTCTCTATTCTTCTTTATACTAAAAAACAAAAAAAAATCTTTTAAATCTGAGTTTGTTCTGCTTAATCACACTTACATCAACCTTTAAGTAACCCCTTAATATTATTAGGAAAAGTAAGCTTCCGCTTGATAAATACTAAATTCTAGTTGGTGTTTGCCTTCATTATTCAGGGCGGTTGCAGTTGGTATTAGAGCCAAGGCTTTGAAAGCTCGTCTAAAATATTTGGAAAAAGAAAAATAACTGGTTTAACTTAGAAAAGTTGAAGTTTGGAGTAACTAATGAAAGTAATTAGGAAATAAACTTAAATTTAAGGAAACGATTTAAGTTGTAAGTCTAACTTGAATCAGATAATTAACTAAGTACCATTTGTAAACTAGAAGGCTTAATGGTTCCTAGTAAGCAAGTGATGATCTAATTGTGTGCCTAAGTTGCTTAAGCATGATGATAATGAAGTTGAGGGTAAAGTCGTCATTAAAAGGGTTGAAACTTTTAAAAACGTTATCCAATGAGATGGAAATCGATTAAGTTAATAAGTTACTACGTCAATAAGATTTAAGAAAGAGTGTTATTAGAGCTGTTCAAATCTAACCCGACTCGAAAATCTAACCCGGAATCGAAAATTATCCGACCCGAAAAAATGTGAATTTTTTAGGTTTACCGAACCGGCATTATCCGAACCGATACTGGACTTGAACCGTTTGATAACTGAAAAGGGCAAAATTGAACTCGAATTGCAACCGAATTTTATAACCGACATATAAACGTTAAACGATGTTACCCGAACTCAACAGTGATCGACCTGAGTCAAATCCGACCTGAATTATGCACGTAACCGAATGCAACCCAACTAAAACCGATTAAGATCGAACTTTTTTTAACCCGAACTGATACGAACCCGAACCGATTATTAATGGAACTGTTATAAATCCGAATCAATTTTTCACCTAATTTCAGCAAATTAGGTCCAATTTCAGTTTTCTAATTATGATTTTTTGAATATTTGAAAACTAATTTCTAATATTGAAACATTGTGAACAAGATTATCTATAAATAAATAAGAATCCCCATGATATTGATATCAATTATAAACCAATAAGCACATTACAAAAACCTTGGAAACATACTAAAGTGGAACAATACAAAAACTTAGATGTTTCTTCAACACTTCAATCTGGACTTATCTTGCTTTCTATTGCTTTCTATTTACTCTTATGAGAAAAATAATGAAAGGCTAAGATTGAAACCATTTAGAAATCAATGGTTAAAATCCAAAATTCATGTTGCATTCATAGTTGTATGTAATTGGTTATTGAAAGTTTTTAAGGATTAATGAGGTGGACATTATCTTTTCATTCATCCACAT